>NC_053394.1:4061200-4333700 GCF_905171765.1 Bufo bufo | reverse complement strand
ATGTAGGGTGATGTGAGGTGTAGGATAGAATGTAGGGTGACGTGAGGTGTAGGACAGAATGTAGGGGGACGTGGGGTGTAGGACAGAATGTAGGCTGATGTGAGGTGTAGGACAGAATGTAGGCTGATGTGGGGCATAGGATAGAATGTAGGGTGATGTGAGGTGTAGGACAGAATGTAGGGTGATGTGAGGTGTAGGACAGAATGTAGGGTGATGTGAGGTGTAGGACAGAATGTAGGCTAATGTGAGGTGTAGGATAGAATGTAGGGTGATGTGAGGTGTAGGATAGAATGTAGGGTGATGTGAGGTGTAGGATAGAATGTAGGGTGATGTGAGGTGTAGGACAGAATGTAGGGTGATGTGAGGTGTAGGACAGAATGTAGGGTGATGTGAGGTGTAGGACAGAATGTAGGGTGATGTGAGGTGTAGGACAGAATGTAGGCTGATGTGAGGTGTAGGATAGAATGTAGGGTGATGTGAGGTGTAGGACAGAATGTAGGGTGATGTGAGGTGTAGGACAGAACGTAGGCTGATGTGAGGTGTAGGATAGAATGTAGGGTGATGTGAGGTGTAGGATAGAATGTAGGGTGATGTGAGGTGTAGGACAGAATGTAGGGTGATGTGAGGTGTAGGACAGAATGTAGGGTGATGTGAGGTGTAGGACAGAATGTAGGGTGATGTGAGGTGTAGGACAGAATGTAGGGTGATGTGAGGTGTAGGACAGAATGTAGGGTGATGTGAGGTGTAGGACAGAATGTAGGGTGATGTGGGGTGTAGGACAGAATGTAGGGTGATGTGGGGTGTAGGACAGAATGTAGGGTGACATGGGGTGTAAAATAGGATGCAGAGTGACATGTAAGGTGTAAGATGAAATGTAGGGTGACAAGGTGTTTCATATGAGATGTAGGGTGACATGGGGTGTAAGATGGGATGCAGAGTGACATGTAAGGTGTAGGATGAAATGTAGGGTGACAAGGTGTCTCATATGAGATGTAGGGTGACGTGGGGTGTAGGATGAGATGCAAGTTGATCTGTGAGTCAAAGAGTGAAATGTTGATTTTGAGTTACGTGCAATACGGGCTGAAATCTAATATGTAATCGGGGCGTTGCTAGGTTAAAACATTCGTGCCTGGCCCCCTGATGTTTTGTCTCGGGCCCCGAATGTCCTGCCTGCCAGATAGATACAACTGTATTGCCATCCACAGGACTGCAATACAATTGAATCTAATGTGGTGGAACAGGTCATGTGACCAGTAAAACTGTCAGTGGTTGAGAAGGACCTGCGATGATGTCACCATCATGTGACCAGTAAAGGAGAGGACGGGAGTGAAGAGGAGAAGAAGCTGTGGTGATGTCTGTACATGAGGAGAGGTAAGTGAAGGGAGAGGCAGAGCAATGCTGGGAGTTGTAGTTATTTAACTGGGACTGTATGTTAGGGCTGAAGGGAGGGAAGTTATTTATGGTACATGGAACTGTGTGGGAGGTGGCTGGGGAGGGGGTCATGTTATTTACATAGGACTGTATGTTGATAGTGTCTGTAGGAGGGAGTGACGTTATTTACATAGGACTGTATGTTGTATGGGGGCTGGGGCAGGGTGATGCTATTTACATGGGACTGTACTGTGGTAGGGGATTATGTTATTTACATGGGACTGTATGTTGGAGGGGGCTGGGGCAGGGGGGTGTTATTTACATGGGACTGTATGTTAATGGCTGCTGTGGGAGGGAGTGATGTTATTTACATGGAACTGAATGTTGAGGGGGTGATGTTTACATGGGAATGCATGTTGGAGGTGTCTGGGGAGGGGGTGATATTATTTACTTGGGACTGTATGCTGAAGGTGGCTGGGGAGGAGGTGATGTTATTTACATGGGACTGTATGTTGGAGGGGGTGAAGGGAGGGGAGTGATATTACTTACATGGGACTGTATGTTGGAGGGGGTGAAGGGAGGGGAGTGATATTATTTACATGGGACTGTATGTTGGAGGGGGCAGGAGAGATGTTGTGATGTTATTTACGTGGGACTGTATGGTGGAGGGAGGAATATAACTACAGGGGACATTAGGCGTTCTTATTACTACTGGGGGCTCTATAGGAGGGTCTTATAGATCCGCCTTATTTCTACTAAGAGCACTATGGGGGCCTTATTACTACTGCGGGGTCTGTAGAGAGCTTTATTAATACTGGGGGCTCTTCTACTAATGGGGGAACTGTAGGGGGCAGTATTATTATGGGGGGCAATGATATTTCTTAAGAATAGTATTTGGGGTATTAGGGGGTCCATTGAGCAGCAGGGTAACACTGTGGGGGCTCCAGGTTGGGGGATGATAGAAATGTGAGGAATCTAAGATCTCGGTGTGTCACACTCTGCAGAGACGAGGAGCGGCTGAGAGAAGATGATGAGAAGATCTACATCGGAGGAGGCGTCACCTGGAGGCGCTGGATGTGAGAGGTGCCTGCTGCTGCTGTATAGCGAGTACAGGAAAGTGCAGTGTGTGGGGGAGGGTGGGGGGGCGACTTAGAGAACTGGGCCACATGCATTGGGGCTCGGACCTAGCAACGTCCCTGGATATAATAAAAAATTCATAGAAACTTGTGGGATGACATGGAGGACGTGTGAATACGTGCATGATATGGGGCGTCATGAAATCTGTGTGGAGAACGTCTGCGGTCGGCTGATATTGATCATTTTCACCCATATTTTAGTAATCAATGAACTCGTCTGCTGCAATCACATGAGGAGCTACCAGTATTACACCGAGAGCATCCGCAGCCCCGACGGCTTCATTGGATTCCCCAGCTCTTCCTACGATGAATATTTGGGAGTAAGTGACAAAAAAACTGAGAAATCATCAACGTCCACCTCCTCAGTGGTCGTATCTGATGGGGTCTTCACAGGGAAAACCCATATCTGCTGCTGATTGGTTGTCACCAGCTCCAGACTCCTCAGTACACACGAGGGAGATGGGGGGGCTCCTCAGTACACACAATGGGGGGGCTCCTCAGTACACACAAGGGGGGGCTCCTCAGTACACACGAGGGGGGGCTCCTCAGTACACACAAGGGAGATGGGGGGTCTCCTCAGTACACACAAGGGGGTCTCCTCAGTACACACAATGGGGGGTCTCCTCAGAACACACGAGGGGGGCTCCTCAGTACACACGAGGGAGATGGGGGGTCTCCTCAGTACACACGAGGGGGGGCTCCTCAGTACACACGAGGGAGATGGGGGGTCTCCTCAGTACACACAATGGGGGGTCTCCTCAGTACACACAAGGGGGGGCTCCTCAGTACACACAAGGGGGGGCTCCTCAGTACACACGAGGGGAGGCTCCTCAGTACACACAATGGGGGGGCTCCTCAGAACACACAAGGGGGGGCTCCTCAGTACACACAAGGGGGGGCTCCTCAGAACACACAAGGGAGGGCTCCTCAGAACACACGAGGGGGGGCTCCTCAGTACACACGAGGGGGGGCTCCTCAGTACACACAAGGGGGGGCTCCTCAGTACACACAAGGGGGGGCTCCTCAGAACACACAAGGGAGGGCTCCTCAGAACACACGAGGGGGGGCTCCTCAGTACACACGAGGGGAGGCTCCTCAGAACACACGAGGGGGGGCTCCTCAGAACACACGAGGGGGGGCTCCTCAGTACACACAAGGGGGGGCTCCTCAGAACACACAAGGGGGGACTCCTCAGAACACACAAGGGGGGGCTCCTCAGAACACACGAGAGGGGGCTCCTCAGTACACACGAGGGGGGGCTCCTCAGTACACACGAGGGAGATGGGGGGTCTCCTCAGTACACATGAGGGGGGGCTCCTCAGAACACACAAGGGGGGGCTCCTCAGAACACACGAGGGGGGGCTCCTCAGTACACACGAGGGGGGCTCCTCAGAACACACGAGGGGGGGCTCCTCAGTACACACGAGGGGGGCTCCTCAGAACACACGAGGGGGGGCTCCTCAGTACACACAAGGGGGGGCTCCTCAGAACACACAAGGGGGGGCTCCTCAGAACACACGAGAGGGGGCTCCTCAGTACACACAAGGGGGGGCTCCTCAGTACACACGAGGGGGGGCTCCTCAGTACACACGAGGGGGGGCTCCTCAGTACACACGAGGGGGGGCTCCTCAGTACACACAAGGGGGGGCTCCTCAGAACACACGAGGGGGGGCTCCTCAGTACACACAATGGGGGGCTCCTCAGTACACACAAGGGGGGGCTCCTCAGTACACACGAGGGGAGGCTCCTCAGTACACACGAGGGGGGGCTCCTCAGTACACACGAGGGGGGGCTCCTCAGTACACACAAGGGGGGGCTCCTCAGAACACACGAGGGGGGGCTCCTCAGTACACACAAGGGGGGGCTCCTCAGTACACACGAGGGGGGGCTCCTCAGTACACACGAGGGGGGGCTCCTCAGAACACATAAGGGGGGGCTCCTCAGAACACACGAGGGGGGGCTCCTCAGTACACACAAGGGGGGCTCCTCAGTACACACGAGGGGGGGCTCCTCAGTACACACGAGGGGGGCTCCTCAGTACACACGAGGGGGGCTCCTCAGTACACACGAGGGGAGGCTCCTCAGAACACACAATGGGGGGCTCCTCAGTACACACAATGGGGGGGCTCCTCAGTACACACAAAGGGGGGCTCCTCAGAACACACGAGGGGGGGCTCCTCAGTACACACAAGGGGGGGCTCCTCAGTACACACAAGGGGGGGCTCCTCAGTACACACAAGGGGGGGCTCCTCAGTACACACAAGGGGGGGCTCCTCAGTACACACAAGGGGGGGCTCCTCAGTACACACAAGGGGGGGCTCCTCAGTACACACAAGGGGGGGCTCCTCAGTACACACGAGGGGGGGCTCCTCAGTACACACGAGGGGGGCTCCTCAGTACACACGAGGGGAGGCTCCTCAGAACACACAATGGGGGGCTCCTCAGTACACACAAGGGGGGGCTCCTCAGTACACACGAGGGGAGGCTCCTCAGAACACACAATGGGGGGCTCCTCAGTACACACAAGGGGGGCTCCTCAGAACACACGAGGGGAGGCTCCTTAGTACACACAATGGGGGGCTCCTCAGTACACACAAGGGGGGGCTCCTCAGAACACATGAGGGGGGGCTCCTCAGAACACACGAGGGGGGATCCTCAGTACACACAAGGGGGGGCTCCTCAGTACACATAATGGGGGGCTCCTCAGTACACACGAGGGGAGGCTCCTCAGAACACACAATGGGGGGCTCCTCAGTACACACAAGGGGGGGCTCCTCAGTACACACGAGGGGAGGCTCCTCAGAACACACAATGGGGGGCTCCTCAGTACACACAAGGGGGGGCTCCTCAGTACACACGAGGGGAGGCTCCTCAGAACACACAATGGGGGGCTCCTCAGTACACACAAGGGGGGCTCCTCAGAACACACGAGGGGAGGCTCCTTAGTACACACAATGGGGGGCTCCTCAGTACACACAAGGGGGGGCTCCTCAGAACACATGAGGGGGGGCTCCTCAGAACACACGAGGGGGGATCCTCAGTACACACAAGGGGGGGCTCCTCAGTACACATAATGGGGGGCTCCTCAGTACACACGAGGGGGGGCTCCTCAGTACACACGAGGGGGGCTCCTCAGTACACACGAGGGGAGGCTCCTCAGAACACACAATGGGGGGCTCCTCAGTACACACAAGGGGGGGCTCCTCAGAACACACGAGGGGAGGCTCCTCAGAACACACAATGGGGGGGCTCCTCAGTACACACGAGGGGGGGCTCCTCAGTACACACGAGGGGGGGCTCCTCAGTACACACGAGGGGGGGGCTCCTCAGTACACACAATTTGGGGGCTCCTCAGTACACACAATTTGGGGGCTCCTCAGTACACATAATGGGGGGCTCCTCAGTACATGAGGGGGGGGGGGCTCCTCAGTACACATGGGGGGGCTCCTCAGTAAATTTACTGCCAGTGTCTTCATTTCCTCAGGGTGCAGGATTCCCGTGCCCCAGCGGTGGCTGCCCATGGATGGGACACTACGCCGATCAATACAGAGGAATCACATCCAACACTCAGACATTTTACCTGAACACAGGAGAAAGGAACAGCTTCTCCCGTGAGTCATTACATCCTGTCCAGCACTTCATGGGTTAATTATGAATATTTCTAACCTTAGGCATTCACTGTGACCTACAACATGACCGAAAACAAGATCAACACAGATCCCCCATAACAGTGTCATCCACAGATCCCCCATAACAGTGTCATCCACAGATCCCCCATAACAGTGTCATCCACAGATCCCCCATAACAGTGTGTCATTCACAGATCCCCCATAACAGTGTGTCATCCACAGATCCCCCATAACAGTGTCCTCCACAGATCCCCCATAACAGTGTCATCCACAGATCCCCCATAACAGTGTCCTCCACAGATCCCCCATAACAGTGTCATCCACAGATCCCCCATAACAGTGTCATCCACAGATCCCCATAACAGTGTCATCCTCAGATCCCCCATAACAGTGTCATCCACAGATCCCCATAACAGTGTCATCCTCAGATCCCCCATAACAGTGTCCTCTACAGATCCTCCATAACAGTGTCCTCCACAGATCCTCCATAACAGCGCCTTCCACAGATCCCCCATAACAGCTTCATCCACAGATCCCCCATAACAGTGTCCTCCACAGATCCCCCATAACAGCGCCATCCACAGATCCCCCATAACAGCTTCATCCACAGATCCCCCATAACAGTGTCCTCCACAGATCCCCCATAACAGTGTCATCCACAGATCCCCATAACAGTGTCATCCTCAGATCCCCCATAACAGTGTCCTCTACAGATCCTCCATAACAGTGTCCTCCACAGATCCCCCATAACAGCGCCATCCACAGATCCCCCATAACAGCTTCATCCACAGATCCCCCATAACAGTGTCCTCCACAGATCCCCCATAACAGTGTGTCATTCACAGATCCCCCATAACAGTGTGTCATTCACAGATCCCCCATAACAGTGTCATCCACAGATCCCCCATAACAGTGTCATCCTCAGATCCCCCATAACAGTGTCATCCACAGATCCCCCATAACAGAGTCCTCCACAGATCCCCCATAACAGTGTCCTCCACAGATCCCCCATAACAGTGTCATCCACAGATCCCCATAACAGTGTCCTCCACAGATCCCCCATAACAGTGTCATCCACAGATCCCCATAACAGTGTCCTCTACAGATCCTCCATAACAGCGCCATCCACAGATCCCCCATAACAGCTTCATCCACAGATCCCCCATAACAGTGTCCTCCACAGATCCCCCATAACAGCGCCATCCACAGATCCCCCATAACAGCTTCATCCACAGATCCCCCATAACAGTGTCCTCCACAGATCCCCCATAACAGTGTCATCCACAGATCCCCATAACAGTGTCATCCTCAGATCCCCCATAACAGTGTCCTCTACAGATCCCCCCTAGCAGTGTCCTCCACAGATCCCCCATAACAGTGTCCTCCACAGATCCCCCATAACAGCGCCATCCACAGATCCCCCATAACAGCTTCATCCACAGATCCCCCATAACAGTGTCCTCCACAGATCCCCCATAACAGTGTCATCCACAGATCCCCATAACAGTGTCATCCTCAGATCCCCCATAACAGTGTCCTCTACAGATCCTCCATAACAGTGTCCTCCACAGATCCCCCATAACAGCGCCATCCACAGATCCCCCATAACAGCTTCATCCACAGATCCCCCATAACAGTGTCCTCCACAGATCCCCCATAACAGTGTGTCATTCACAGATCCCCCATAACAGTGTGTCATTCACAGATCCCCCATAACAGTGTCATCCACAGATCCCCCATAACAGTGTCATCCTCAGATCCCCCATAACAGTGTCATCCACAGATCCCCCATAACAGAGTCCTCCACAGATCCCCCATCACAGTGTACTCCACAGATCCCCCATAACAGTGTCCTCCACAGATCCCCCATAACAGTGTCATCCACAGATCCCCCATAACAGTGTCCTCCACAGACCCCCATAACAGTGTCCTCCACAGATCCCCCATAACAGTGTCCTCCACAGATCCCCCATAACAGTGTCATCCACAGATCCCCCATAGCAGTTTCTATACAATAATAAATTGACTAGTGATGAGCGGGAGGTGCCATATTCGATTTCGCGATATTTTGCGAATATTCGATTGAATATTCGTCTTATATTCGTCGAAATCGAATATTCGTCTTTATTCTATTTATCTCGAATAATATGCGATTTTCTTTAAACTGTATAAGGCAACTTTCATATTGGTTGGCTAATATGTGTATTTTACGAATATTCGCTGTATTGCTATAACTTCGTTTTTTAGACTCTTACGAATATTCTAAAATACGAAGTTTTAGCAATATATCGAATATTCGTAAAATACACATAATTTAGCTAATATAGTGCTATAATCTTTTTTTATAGTCTAATTTTTTTGTCTCTTCTGAACTTCATTTTTGGAAAAAATTGACACTATTAAAAAAAATACTACAGCGCTATATTAGCTAAATTACAGTCTATATGTGTGTTTTATGAATATCCGCTATATTGCAATAACTACACATGTAGCTCATATAGCGCTGTACATAAAGAGGAATGAGAATCGTTACTGATTTATAATTTTCCTCTTTATGTAAGATAGTTTATGTTATGCGATAACTCGGCAATAAATATGCGAGTGAATCGCGTCGCACAAGGGCTGTATGCTATTGGGCTGGCTTGGTCGAATAGACGAAGATAGAGAATATAGCGCTGTATTCGACAATTCTACCAAGACGACCCATCAGTGATACTAAATTACTAATATGACTAATGGGTTCAGATGGAAAAAAAACGAATATTCGTTATAACGAATATATTTTAATATATTTGAAATATTCGCGAATTTACGAAGTTGTAATATTCGTACGAATATTTCGCTATTCGAATATTTGCGCTCATCCCTAAAATTGACCACATTGTAAAATCAACCGCCCTAGTAGTTAGAGGTTGGGGTCCGGGGGCCACTGGACGATTAACCTGTTTCCCTAGGGGCCAGTGGAAGGCTCAGCATAACTAGGTCAAGATGGGTTTCTGCCTTTGAATGTAAGAAGTGTTTCCATTCACTGACAGCCGGATTTCTGTCTGTCCGTCAGGCTGGAGATACATGGCGTCCGTCCAGACTGCGGGGAACAGCAAGATTCTGGGAAATATTGCCATATCTGTACAAGGATCTAATGGGAAGACCTCGGAATACACAATCTCCAGGTGTGTGATCACGGCATGAGCCCGCTATCCTCCGGGGTGCGCGGTGTGCTGTAGGTGGCCCAGGGCCCTGACACTTCTCTATGGGGTCCCTCATTGTCCGCATTATGCGCCATATTGACCCCTCTCCTTCTCCTCAGAGGAATCATTATGTCGGACAAGACGTACACAGATTTCATAGACGTCGAGGTCGACATCGGATCCATCTCTACGGTGACATTTGTCTGGCGCAGTAGCTTACCCAATCTCCTCCGCCGCAAGCTGGGCGCCTCGATCGTCACCCTGCATTACGGGAAGGACAGAGCAGTGTAAGTAGCCATTCAAATTGGGGTGATGACTGGGACCTCAGAAGCAAACCAGTGAGTGGAGGCATCTGGGAACTGGATTTCAGTACAATGTGGAAACTATATGGCGGTATTATGTGGGCTGTATATAATACTATAATCTAGGCACTATATGGCGGTATTATGTGGGCTGTATATAATACTATAATCTAGGCACTATATGGCAGTATAATGTGGGCTGTATATAATAGTATTATCTAGGCACTATATGGTGGTATTATGTGGGCTGTATATAATAGTATTATCTAGGCACTTTATGGCGGTATTATGTGGGCTGTATATAATAGTATTATCTAGGCACTATATGGCAGTATTATGTGGGCTGTATATAATAGTATTATCTAGGCACTATATGGTGGTATTATGTGGGCTGTATGCAGCGTACTCAAGTTGTGTGCAATAGGTGTTTCTGGGTGATGTAGTGCAATATACACTAACCTGGTACGGCTGACTCTCTGCAAGGGCAGGTGATGGTATAAAATGTTCGTGACGCCAGTGCCAATTAAACGGTGGCACGCCGTTTGCGGATAGCAGGAATAAATGAGGAACACCGTGATCTTAAAACAGAACTCCAACTTTAGTAGTTTTCATGCAGAGACAATATTGGAATCGCAGTTCCTTGGCATACAGTCCATTTTGCAATACGGTTGATGCAGGCAATTACAGATTTAGCAAGGTGATTACAGAGTGTTGAACACAGGACTTGCAGCACAGGAGCTTGCACTCTATTTCTGTCTGATCCTGGAATATAGCAATTCTTCACCAAGGCCCAATAACCTAGTTCTGGCTTTATATCCTTGGCTATGGCTTCCATAAGTACCTCCTCTGTTATTTTTAGTACCTCTTGCTTCTCTGCACTTTGCCTCTGTCTCTCAGCTGCTTCCTCAGG
The DNA here is from genome assembly GCF_905171765.1 of Bufo bufo. Taxonomy (NCBI): domain Eukaryota; kingdom Metazoa; phylum Chordata; class Amphibia; order Anura; family Bufonidae; genus Bufo; species Bufo bufo. The sequence goes on along the minus strand of NC_053394.1, from coordinate 4,323,164 downwards.
CTCTTTAGCTAAGATATTCCTGTTTCGGCATATGGGAATTCAGGAGGGAATCTTCTCCTGGACAGCAGGCTTCAGGCCTGGACTGGTTTCTGACATTGTCTAATCTCCAACTGTAGATTACAGACACTAGACTCCGTCTCCCTTTCACTTCCCTGACTGGGCCTTATATAGACTAGGGCTCTCTAGCTCCCTCTAGTGACTAGAAGCTGGAATGACACCCCTAGCAGGCCTGTACATGCAAGTTTCACAGTAACAGGGAAATACATGCATTACATTACATGACATTTTATAAAACTGACATATACCAACTTCTCCATAATTAGGAGGGACGACAGCACACCAAGTGACACTTTGGTAGTGACGGGTATTACAGTCCCCGTACACTACATACCCCACTGCTTTAGGCTGAGTACGACCTCGTACTCCATCATGGGTCGCCCAACTGGAATCTCTACCTGAAATAGAAAAAGAGACATGCAGGCATACATACATGTAATTCATCTGCATTTACATTTACATCAGGTCCAATTGGCAAAGGTGAAGGGTAGTGACAAGGGGCGTCGTTCTCTTCTCTCAGGATAGTGAATGGAACGGGGGCGCTGACCTGGCACAGCGTAACATTATAACCAGGATAGTCCATGACAATGAATAAGTCCATAATAGAACAGCAAAATGGATAAAACAGTATAAAAGTTCTTGGAGGCTCAAAGAACAAACATGAGTCCGTACCCAGGTTATCTTCCTATTAAATCACAGAGGCTCTCATGCGGTGGAGTCCATCTCTGGGCACATTTCCTTTTAAAAGAGTAAGAATCTCAGAGGCTCAGGTACTTTTGAGTCTGTCTCCGGGCACGGTTCCTTAGTATCAAGTTGCACAATAAAAGGACAGCAAAGACAAGTGCTGTAAGACCCCTGATCAACCTGAAAAGGGGGTGAAGGGTAAAAGGTGCAACTAAGGAACAGGCACAACTTGGCGTGGGGATAGCAAAAGCAGGCAGGAGGTCCTGGAAACAAACGTGGCCTTGTTAGCTTTGTTATTTCAGTGGTCAACACCTACCACTGAGCCGTGGACAAACTGGCAGCTGCAACAAAGGACCAGAAACATAGGACTCCTGTCCTGGAAGGGTTAACATCAAACTTCTGCAGTGAAATAAATCAAAGGCCTAGCAGGCTGATTTACAGAGGCATATTGTAATCACTTGACCCTGCTGGCAAATATGGCCTGTAGTAGTCCTCTACAGGAGGATGGGCCCACATAACAGTGTCAGGGGGCAGCTGTAGAGTAAAGGGGCCCCTAATAGGTATTGGCCCCATGGGCCTAGGGGTAAACCCTTGGGTGGACCGTACCGGTCCCGGCATGATAATTGTGGGATGAAGTGGAGTGGATACCGCCGCCTCAAGCGGTCCGGTGGGCTCTGTGCAGCAATTCACAGCAACAGGGGGTCTTCTTTGGGGCACTGGCGGAGCAGTGGCAGCAGAAGGTAGTCTACGGGTGGTGACAGGCACCCTTACCTCATCCTTCTTCGGCGGCGTCTGGATCCTGGCGGTCGCGATCTTGCGCAGCTCCCGCAACTTCTCCTCCAGCCGGACAATCTGCTCACCGATGCTCTCCGTGTCAGAGTCGCGGTCATCTGCTGGCGCCGCCGGCGCAGGTACAGTCACCGATGGCGCGGACTCGGCCTCTGCAGGTTCTGGTGATGCATCGGGTCTCCGACCCCTCCGGATGTTCTCAAAGGTATTTCGAAGTCCCTTTAGATTTTCCATCTCTTGCATGGTCTTCTCCCGACGAGGCAGCTCGGGGGACGGATAGGGGCTCACCCATTTCTCCAACACGGTTGGCTGCCAGAAGACGTTAGGCCCAATGAAGGAGCTCCGCTCCTGGAAGGCGTGATGGGCCGGCTCTGGAGAGCGTTCAGGTTCCCGCTCGCAGCCAGAGTAGTCTTCTCCTTCTTCTGCCTCCCAGTCCTCAGGTTCTCGCTTGGGACGGGTCACAGCAGTCGCATAAGGGCCTCGCAGGCTCTCGGCAGGGGTGTACTCCACTTCCTCTCCCTCACGGAGGCTGTGCTGATAAGAAGGGAGGTAGTCTCTCTTGACAGACCTTCTATTCACATATAGGTCTCTGCCAGTCAGATAGTCTTGGATGAACCCATAGCCACGGGTTTTGTCAAAGGACACCACCACTCCCTTTCTCCTTTCCAGGCGGGGTTGGGTGTTGGTGTGTCGCTCATGAATTGTCTTGGTCAATTCTTCATAGTAGATCTTGGTCTTGGTATTCCGCTTTATAGCGACCTCCCGAATCTCCGCCATTAGTGAGGACCATTTGAAAGAGGGCTGAAAGAAGTCTCTCCACGAGCCATAGCAGGGCTCTGGTTCTTTCTCCCTTGGGCGGCAGGCGGGTTTCTCCGGTCCCGGAGAGTAGGCCGGTGGAGCCTCCTCTGGCTCTACACCAATATCAGACATCTTTGTAATCTCAGGTGCGGACGTTGCAGCAACGCTCTGTTCACTTTCCAACATGCTCGATCCTTCTCTGGAGAGCGATAGGGTCGCGTCAATTAAAGCAGCCAGCTCCTCCCATTGCACTGGGAGGCCGCCCCCCAGGTATTCCAGTATATGGAAGGCGGTGTCCATGCTGGCAGACATGCAAATGTCCAGATAAGCAGTGGCGCCTGACCTTGAACTCCTTCCCGCTCTTTTCTCAGAAAGGCGCCAATTTTTCCCGCCTTTTCGGGATGAAGGTGACGCAGCAGTAAATTCAGCAAGCTCAGCGGCCATCTTTAGCAAAACGCTGTCAATTCACTGACAGCAAGCAGGATTGTAAAAAGTCCACAAAACCACACTCCGATGTGGCGATTTGCTTCCTCTTGGTAGCGCAACACTGCACGGCGCTTTTTAGAGGTTTTTGGTACACTTTGGGTATAATTTTCAGTCCACAAAGTCCACTTGAATAAAACAGGCAAATTGTCACTTTGGTCACAGGGCAACTGTATAAGGCACAAAGTTCACGCTTCTTGCACTAGAAAGCGTGCGTATCCTGTTCGTGACGCCAAAAGAGAGGTGCAGCGTACTCAAGTTGTGTGCAATAGGTGTTTCTGGGTGATGTAGTGCAATATACACTAACCTGGTACGGCTGACTCTCTGCAAGGGCAGGTGATGGTATAGATAGTTCGTGACGCCAGTGCCAAGTAAACGGTGGCACGCCGTTTGCGGATGGCAGGAATAAATGAGGAACACCGTGATCTTAAAACAGAACTCCAACTTTAGTAGGCTTCATAGAGACAATAATGGAATCGCAGTTCCTTGGCATACAGTCGATTTTGCAATACGGTTGATGCAGGCAATTACAGATTGAGCAAGGTGATTACAGAGTGTTGAACACAGGACTTGCAGTACAGGAGCTTGCACTCTATCTCTGACTGATCCTGGAATATAGCAATTCTTCTCCAAGGCCCAATAACCTGACTCTGGCTTTATATCCTTGGTTTTAGCTTTATAGAGTACCTCCTCTGTTATTTTTAGTACCTCTTGCTTCTCTGCACTTTGCCTCGGTCTCTCTCAGCTTCTTCCTCAGGCTCTTTAGCTAAGATATTCCTGTTTCGGCATATGGGAATTCAGGAGGGAATCTTCTCCTGGACAGCAGGCTTCAGGCCTGGACTGGTTTCTGACATTGTCTAATCTCCAACTGTAGATTACAGACACTAGACTCCGTCTCCCTTTCACTTCCCTGACTGGGCCTTATATAGACTAGGGCTCCCTAGCTCCCTCTAATGACTAGAAGCTGGAATGACACCCCTAGCAGGCCTGTACATGCAAGTTTCACAGTAACAGGGAAATACATGCATTACATTATATGACATTTTATAAAACTGACATATACCAACTTCCCATAATTAGGAGGGACGACAGCACACCAAGTGACCCTTTGGTAGTGACGGGTATTACAGTCCCCGTACACTACATGTATATAATAGTATTATCTAGGCACTTTATGGTGGTATTATGTGGGCTGTATATAATAGTATTATCTAGGCACTATATGGCGGTATTATGTGGGCTGTATATAATAGTATTATCTAGGCACTATATGGCGGTATTATGTGGGCTGTATATAATACTATAATCTAGGCACTATATGGTGGTATTATGTGGGCTGTATATAATAGTATTATCTAGGCACTATATGGCAGTATAATGTGGGCTGTATATAATACTATAATCTAGGCACTATATGGTGGTATTATGTGGGCTGTATATAATAGTATTATCTAGGCACTTTATGGCGGTATTATGTGGGCTGTATATAATAGTATTATCTAGGCACTATATGGTGGTATTATGTGGGCTGTATATAATAGTATTATCTAGGCACTATATGGTGGTATTATGTGGGCTGTATATAATAGTATTATCTAGGCACTATATGGTGGTATTATGTGGGCTGTATATAATAGTATTATCTAGGCACTATATGGTGGTATTATTTGGGCTGTATATAATAGTATCATCTAGGCACTATATGGCGGTATTATGTGGGCTGTATATAATAGTATTATCTAGGCACTATATGGCGGTATTATGTGGGCTGTATATAATAGTATTATCTAGGCACTTTATGGCGGTATTATGTGGGCTGTATATAATAGTATTATCTAGACACTATATGGCAGTATTATGTGGGCTGTATATAATAGTATTATCTAGGCACTTTATGGTGGTATTATGTGGGCTGTATATAATAGTATTATCTAGGCACTATATGGTGGTATTATGTGGGCTGTATATAATAGTATTATCTAGGCACTATATGGTGGTATTATGTGGGCTGTATATAATAGTATTATCTAGGCACTATATGGCAGTATTATGTGGGCTGTATATAATAGTATTATCTAGGCACTATATGGCAGTATTATGTGGGCTGTATATAATAGTATTATCTAGACACTATATGGCAGTATTATGTGGGCTGTATATAATAGTATTATCTAGGCACTTTATGGCAGTATTATGTGGGCTGTATATAATAGTATTATCTAGGCCAGGGCTGGCCAACCTGAGGCTCTCCAGCTGTTGCAAAACTACAACTCCCAGCATGCCTAGACTGCTTACAGCTATCAGCTTACAGCAGGGCATGGTGGGAAATGTCGTTTTACAACAGCTGGAGAGCCGCAGGTTGGCCAGCCCTGATCTAGGCACTATATGGCAGTATTATGTGGGCTGTATATGATAGTATTATCTAGGCACTATATGGCAGTATTATGTGGGCTGTATATAATAGTATTATCTAGGCACTATATGGTGGTATTATGTGGGCTGTATATAATAGTATTATCTAGGCACTATATGGTGGTATTATGTGGGCTGTATATAATAGTATTATCTAGACACTATATGGCAGTATTATGTGGGCTGTATATAATAGTATTATCTAGGCACTATATGGTGGTATTATGTGGGCTGTATATAATAGTATTATCTAGGCACTATATGGCGGTATTATGTGGGCTGTATATAATAGTATTATCTAGGCACTATATGGTGGTATTATGTGGGCTGTATATAATAGTATTATCTAGGCACTATATGGCGGTATTATGTGGGCTGTATATAATAGTATTATCTAGGCACTATATGGCGGTATTATGTGGGCTGTATATAATAGTATTATCTAGGTACTATATGGTGGTATTATGTGGGCTGTATATAATAGTATTATCTAGGCACTATATGGTGGTATTATGTGGGCTGTATATAATAGTATTATCTAGGCACTATATGGCGGTATTATGTGGGCTGTATATAATAGTATTATCTAGGCACTATATGGCGGTATTATGTGGGCTGTATATAATAGTATTATCTAGGTACTATATGGTGGTATTATGTGGGCTGTATATAATAGTATTATCTAGGCACTATATGGCGGTATTATGTGGGCTGTATATAATAGTATTATCTAGACACTATATGGCGGTATTATGTGGGCTGTATATAATAGTATTATCTAGGCACTATATGGTGGTATTATGTGGGCTGTATATAATAGTATTATCTAGGCACTATATGGCGGTATTATGTGGGCTGTATATAATAGTATTATCTAGGCACTATATGGTGGTATTATGTGGGCTGTATATAATAGTATTATCTAGGCACTATATGGCAGTATTATGTGGGCTGTATATAATAGTATTATCTAGGCACTATATGGCAGTATTATGTGGGCTGTATATAATAGTATTATCTAGACACTATATGGCAGTATTATGTGGGCTGTATATAATAGTATTATCTAGGCACTATATGGTGGTATTATGTGGGCTGTATATAATAGTATTATCTAGGCACTATATGGCGGTATTATGTGGGCTGTATATAATAGTATTATCTAGGCACTATATGGTGGTATTATGTGGGCTGTATATAATAGTATTATCTAGGCACTATATGGCGGTATTATGTGGGCTGTATATAATAGTATTATCTAGGCACTATATGGCGGTATTATGTGGGCTGTATATAATAGTATTATCTAGGCACTATATGGCGGTATTATGTGGGCTGTATATAATAGTATTATCTAGGCACTATATGGTGGTATTATGTGGGCTGTATATAATAGTATTATCTAGGCACTATATGGCAGTATTATGTGGGCTGTATATAATAGTATTATCTAGGCACTATATGGCAGTATTATGTGGGCTGTATATAATAGTATTATCTAGGCACTATATGGTGGTATTATGTGGGCTGTATATAATAGTATTATCTAGGCACTATATGGTGGTATTATGTGGGCTGTATATAATAGTATTATCTAGACACTATATGGCGGTATTATGTGGGCTGTATATAATAGTATTATCTAGGCACTATATGGTGGTATTATGTGGGCTGTATATAATAGTATTATCTAGGCACTATATGGTGGTATTATGTGGGCTGTATATAATAGTATTATCTAGACACTATATGGCGGTATTATGTGGGCTGTATATAATAGTATTATCTAGGCACTATATGGCGGTATTATGTGGACTGTGGAGTACAATACTTTGCATCAAGGTCTGCTCATTCTGCCTATGGTGTCTACACATCTTGCACTTCACAAATGACCCCCGTTCTCTCCTTCCAGGACATCTTTCTGCGACAGCGAGACAGTGCTGGACACCGTGTTCCAGACTCTCAGACCCTGCGGCTCTACTTTGCCTGTGTAGAGATACATACAGAGTAGGGTTGTCTGCAGGAGACACCTACAGAACGGAAGACAAACTCAGCTCTGCTACATACACTATATGGAGAAAAGTCCTGGACCCCTTCACTTTCCACCTTTCCCACTACATTAATATGCGGTTATCCTCCTTTGCTCTTCTGGGAAGACTTTCTACAAGATTTTAGAGCAGGGGTCGGCAACCTCCGGCACTCCAGCTGTTGTGAAACTACAACTCCCAGCATGCATACTTGCTCTGCTCTTCTAGGAACTCACATGGAAAGTTATCCCATAGCCACAGGATGAGATGGGTGGGACGTCCACCGATCACGAGAACAGGGGCCGGATACCCCATGGGGTCCCCCTGAAATGGACGGAGTGGCTGCTTGGAAAAGCGCACTGCAGCTCCATCTATGGGGGCGCCAGAGATATATGAGCACCAGCTGCCCCGTCCATTTCCGGGGCTCCTATCGCTGTGGATAGGGGTTAACTTCCTATAACCAGTATATCCCTTTAGGATTTCCCTTGACTGGAACCCCTCCTCCCCCAGACTTTGCAGCTGGCACAATGCAGACGGGCAGGTAACGTTTTCCTGGCGTTCAGCAGAGATGTGCCCAGAAGACGTCTCCACTGCTCCAGGTGGACTGCATGGCCAGGAGCCGGATGTCATGCACCTGCGAAGAAATCATACAGCTGTTAGGCCTCTTTCACACGGGCGAGTTTTCCGTGCGGGTGTAATGCGTGACATGAACGCATTGCACCCGCACTGAATCCGGACCCATTCATTTCTATGGGGCTGTGCACATGAGCGGTGATTTTCACGCATCACTTGTGCGTCGCGTGAAAATCGCAGCTTGCTCCTCTTTGTGCGTTTTTTACGTAACGCAGGCCCCATAGAAATGAATGGGGTTGCGTGAAAATCGCAAGCAAGTGCGGATGAGGTGCGATTTTCACGCACGGTTGCTAGGAGACGATCGGGATGGGGACCCGATCATTATTATTTCCCCTTATAACATGGTTATAAGGGAAAATAATAGCATTCTGAGTACAATAGCGCTGGAGGGGTTAAAAAATAATAAAAAATAATTTAACTCACCTTAATCCACTTGTTTGCGCAGCCGGCATCTCTTCTGTCTTCTTCTTTGCTGTGTGCAGGAAAAGGACCTGTGGTGACGTCACTCCGGTCATCACATGGTCCGTCACATGATCCATCACCATGGTAAAAGATCATGTGATGAGCGTAGTGATGTCATCAAAGGTCCTATTGCTCACAGATGAAGACAGAAGAGATGCCGACTGCGCGAACAAGAGGATTAAGGTGAGTTAAATAATTGTATTTATTTTTTTAACCCCTCCAGCCCTATTGTACTGTGTATTCTGTATTCAGAATGCTATTATTTTCCCTTATAACCATGTTATAGGGGGAAATAATACAATCTACACAACCTTGAACCCAAACCTGAACTTCTGTGAAGAAGTTCAGGTCTGGGTACCACAGTCAGTTTTTTATCAAGCGCGTGCAAAACGCATTGCACCCGCGCGATAAAAACTGAACAACGGAATGCAATCGCAGTCAAAACTGACTTCAATTGCGTACCTACTCGCGCAGGTTTTCCGCAATGCACCGGGACGCATCCGGACCTAATCCGGACACGCTCGTCTGCAAGGGGCCTTAAAGTTTTTTGGGGTCCAATTCTAGTCCAGAAATTTGGTTCAGGTCTGAATTGATACAATCGAAATCAAAAGTGCTCCAACTGCCCTGAGGTCTCCTAGTCTCACCCTTCCCTTCAATAATGATATCACAGGACACTGACATACATATGGGTAAACGGCGCATGGGTGGCGGTGTTAATAAAAAAAACTGGTTAGTAACACATTGTGTGGGATCTATTATGCTTTTTAAAATAAAAATAAACAATTCAAAAAATTGTCCTTTATTCTGGGCAGATTCCTGCCAGTGTTTATATACAGGGATCTAGATAGATCTATAGAGCGGGTCTAGAAAGAGTCAGCAGCAGTGCAGTGTGGATGTGGAAAGGGTCGGGGTAATAGTAGTACCAGCACAGCATGGAACAGACAGGGCAGTAGATGTGCGGCTGAGTAGAAGTAGAGATGTCGCCAACATCAAATTTTCCGTTCGCGAACGGCGAACGCGAATTTCCGGATATGTTCGCGAACCGCCATAGACTTCAATAGGCAGGCGAATTTTAAAACCCACAGGGACTCTTTCTGGCCACAATAGTGATGGAAAAGTTGTTTCAAGGGGACTAACACCTGGACTGTGGCATGCCGGAGGGGGATCCATGGCAAAACTCCCATGGAAAATTACGTAGTTGACGCAGAGTCTGGTTTTAATCCATAAAGGGCATAAATCACCTAACATCCCTAAATTGTTTGGAATAACGTGCTTTAAAACATCCAGTGTGTGTATACGATCAGGTATGATGTTGTATCGATCAGGTAGTGTAAGGGTTACGCCCGCTTCACAGTGACAGACCAAACTCCCCGTTTAACGCACCGCAAACAACCGCAAACAGTCCATTTGCACAACCGCAAACTCCCCATTTGCACAAGGTTGGATACCAAGCTAGCCATGTCCCGTTCCTTGTCCTCACTGACGTCATTGAAGGTCTCTTCCTCCACCCAGCCACGTACAACGCCAAGGGTCCCCGAAAGGTGACAACAAGCCCCCTGGGACGCCTGCTGTGGTTGGTCTTCCACCTCCTCAAAGCCACCTTCCTCCTCTGACTCCTCTTCTTCAGACTCCTCTCTCTCTGCGTTGACGCAGGTCCAGCAATCGACGACGACAAGGCTGCTTCTGGTGGTGATGGTGACCACAACTCTTCCTCTTCATGCTCATCTACGGCCTGATCCAGCACTCTTCGGGGGGGCACGCTCCAGAAAAAACGCATATGGGATGAGGTCGATGATGTTGCCTTGGGTTTGACTGACCAGGTTTGTCACCTCCGCAAAAGGACGCATGAGCCTACAGCCATTGTGCATGAGCGTTCAGTAATGCGGCCAAAAAATACCCAGCTCCGCAGAGGCTGTCCTCTTTTTTTTTTTATTAAAAAAAATCTGTTCTTAACAGTTTAATCTCTGTTTTGTCCCCTATCAGGGGCCGGTGTATGGAATAGATTTTAGGAACCGGGAGATGGAAAAAGATGGTTGGTTGGTCCTCTTACTTCCAATTTGGGGCACTGCGAGTGCGCCGTGCAATGTACTGTGCTACCCTATATGAGTGGTATGTTAAGTAGTACTATTCCTATCAGTTTAATCCCTGTTACGTGACCTATCAGAGGACGAGTATGGAATAGATTTTAGGAACCGGGAGATGGAAAAAGATGCTTGGTCGGTCCTCCTACTTCCAATCTGAAGCACTGCGCGTGCGCCGTGCAATGTACTGTGCTACCCGATATGAGTAGTGTGTTAAGTAGTACTATTCCTATCAGTTTAATCCCTGTTACGTCCCCTATCAGATAGATTTTAGACAACCGCAAAGAGTTGTCAATAGTTGACACACTCATGACATAAATTTTATACCTCTATGCGTCAATCTTGGTGTAGTGATGACTGTGCTCGTGCGCACGTTTGGGAGATTGCAGGCGATGGGGGTTTTTCAAAGCCTATGGTCGTGCTGAGGTAGTTCAGTGACAGGTAAGTGACCCAGAAAACAATGATTCTGCAGTGTGGGCCCATTGTTGGCCTAGTAGGCTTTAATGATCAGGTGGTCGCTTCATTGTGATACGCAAGCCCCTTCACCACAACAAGGTAACGATCACGAAGGGGAATTGACACTTGTATTGCCTTTTTTTTTGTTTTGTTTTTGCAGCCACAGTGCAGCACCAGAGGCCAGAAAAATTAAGTATTGTTGCAGCCGCTGCTGCAGAAGCAGCCGGAAAAATTGATGTTTTCCAGGCAGAAAGTGCACTAAAACATTGCGGCTTGAACCCTAGTTGGTGGTGGAGAAGTCACGGAAGTCATCCGGCATTCAGAGATAAAATACAGCAGCGTGTGGACCATTTTTAGCCCAAGGCAGCTCATCTCATCAGGCCTTTATTAGTCAAATGCATCCCCCACTGTCAGTCCCTTCGGGATCCATGCCTCATTCATCCTAATAAAGGTGAGGTAATCTAGACTTTTTTGACCTAGACGACTTCTCTTCTCAGTGACAATACCTCCTGCTGTGCTGAAGGTCCTTTCTGACAGGACACTTGAAGCGGGGCAGGCCAGAAGTTCTATCGCAAACTGGGATAGCTCAGGCCACAGGTCAAGCCTGCACACCCAGTAGTCAAGGGGTTCATCGCTCCTCAGAGTGTCGATATCTGCAGTTAAGGCGAGGTAGTCTGCTACCTGTCGGTCGAGTCGTTCTCTGAGGGTGGACCCCGAAGGGCTGTGGCGATGCGTAGGACTTAAAAAGCTCCGCATGTCCTCCATCAACAACACATCTGTAAAGCGTCCTGTCCTTGCCGGCGTGGTCGTGGTAGGAGGAGGATTACTTTCACCTCTTCCCCTGTTAGATTCCCGTTGTGCTGTAACATCACCCATATACGCTGTGTAAAGCATACTTTTTAACTTGTTTTGGAACTGCTGAATCCTTTCCAACTTTCGGTAATTTGGTAACATTTCAGCCACTTTCTGCTTATACCGGGGGTCTAGTAGCGTGGCCACCCAGTACAGGTCGTTCTCCTTCAGCCTTTTTATACGAGGGTCCCTCAACAGACATGACAGCATGAAAACCCCCATTTGCACAAGGTTGGATGCCGAGCTACTCATGTTCCGTTCCTCGTCCTCACTGATCACATTGAAGGTCTTTTCTTCCCCCCAGCCACGTACAACACCACGGGTCCCAGATAGGTGACAACGAGCACCCTGGGATGCCTGCTGTGGTTGGTCTTCCTCCTCCTCCTCAAAGCCACATTCCTCCTCTGACTCCTCTTCCTCAGACTCCTCCTCCAGCGTGACCACAACTCTCTTCCTCTTCACGCTCATCTACGGCCTGATCCAGCACTCTTCGCAGGGCACACTCCGGGAAGAAAACAAATGGGATGATGTCGCTGATGGTGCCTTCAGTGCGACTGACTAGGTTTGTCACCTCAAAAGGAGGCATGAGCCTACAGGCATTGCGCATGAGCGTCCAGTAATGTGGCAAAAAAATTCCCAGCTCCGCAGAGGCTGTCCTAGCACCCCGGTCATACAAATACTCGCTTTTTCTTGTTGGAGCAGGCGGTCGAACATTAGGAGTGTTGAATTCCAACGTGTCGGGCTGTCGCAAATCAAGCGCCTCACTGGCATGTTGTTTCACCGCTGAATATCAGAAAAGTGCGCCATGACCGTGTAGGAACGCCTGTAATGGCCACACACCTTCCTGGCCTGCTTGAGGACGTCCTGTAAGCCTGGGTACTTATGCACAAAGCGTTGTACGATCAGATTATACACATGTGCCATGCACGGCACATGTGTCAACTTGCCCAAATTCAATGCCGCCAACAAATTGCTTCCGTTATCACACACCACTTTGCCGATCTCCAGTTGGTGCAGAGTCAGCCACTGATCCACCTGTGCATTCAGGGCGGACAGGAGTGCTGGTCCGGTGTGACTCTCTGCTTTCAGGCAAGTCAACCCCAAGACGACGTGACACTGTCGTATCCGGGATGTGGAATAGCCCCTGTGGAGCTGGGGGGGTGCCGTTGATGTGGAGCAAGACGCAGCAGCAGAAGAGGACTCAGCCGAAGAGGTTATGGAAGAGGATGGAGTAGGAGGAGTAGAGGAGGTGGCAGCAGGCCTGCCTGCAAGTCGTGGTGGTGTCACCAACCACTCTGCAGAGCCACGCATTCCATGCTTGGCAGCCGTCAGCAGGTTGACCCAATGCGCAGTGTAGGTGATATACCTGCCCTGACCGTGCTTTACAGACCAGGTATCAGTGGTCAGATGGACCCTTGCCCCAACACTGTGTGCCAGACATGCCATTACTTCCTTTTACACAATCGAGTACAGGTTGGGGATTGCCTTTTGTGCAAAGAAATTTCGGCCGGGTACCTTCCACTGCGGTGTCCCAATAGCTACAAATTTTTGGAAGGCCTCAGACTCCACCAGCTTCTATGGTAAAAGCTGGCGGGCTAAGAGTTCAGACAAGCCAGCTGTCAGACGCCGGGCAAGGGGGTGACTCTGTGACATTGGCTTCTTACGCTCAAACATGTCCTTGACAGACACCTGACTGTGGGCAGATGAGCAGGAACTGCTGAAGGTGAGAGGCGGAGTGGCGGATGGTTGAAAGGGGGCAAGGAGGACAGCAGTGGTTGACGTGCCTGAAGATGCTGGACCAGGAGGAGGATGGTGGCTTTGAGTTTGTGTGCTGCTTGTACTCATGTGTTGATCCCATAAGCGTTTGTGATGTGAGATCATGTGCCTTCGCAAAGCAGTTGTACCTAGGTGGGTGCTGGACTTCCCACAACTCAGTTTCTTTTGGCACAGGTTGCAAATGGCATCGCTGTTATCAGAAGCAGACACACAAAAAAAATGCCACACTTCTGAGCTTTGCAATGACGGCATTCTGGTGGTGGCAGCAGCATGCGTTGATTGGCGTGCTGTCTGGCTGACCCCGGGTGCCGATACATGCTGTCTGACTGTGCCACTAGCTCCTTGCGACGACCTCCCCCTGCGTCCAACTCGTCTCCTCCTCCTCTCTGTCTCCCCATCTGAACTTTCCCCCTGTTCTTCTTCTCTTCGAGCGGGCACCCACGTGACATCCATGGACACATCGTCATCATGAACCGCTTCACTTGTATCTGACAACTCAGCAAAGGAAGCAGCAGCGGGTACAACATCATCATCATCACACCGTACGTCCATGTGTGTAATGCGGCCTGACTGAGACATATCCCTGTTATCTACATCCTCTGGCAATAATTGTTGCGCATCACTCATTTCATCCAACTGATGTGTAAATAACTCCTCTGACAGATCAAGTGAAGCGGCTGGGCATTATTCTAGGGCCAAAGGGAATCACAGCACCACGACCACAACGGCCCCTGCGGGGTGGCCTGCCTCTGCCTGTCTTTTTTGTTTTTATTAGTGGTACTATGCGTGCAAGCTACTGTGACACCAGATATGAGTGGTGGGCACTGGCAGTAGTTGGCACAGTACACGCTGTGGGCCTGAAACACACGGGCAAGCAACTGCAATATATATATATATATATATATATATAAAAAAATAAAAAAAAGCAGACTGATGTACCAGCCCTAAAAAGTGCTTTTTGGGGTGGTGTCAGGACGCTGTCCTTACAGCAGATCAGATGAGTCTTTCAGGACTGGAGTGGACACAGAACACTGGTCTAGCTAACGATTTCCCTATTAATTCAGCAGCAGCAGCAGCAGCACTGTCCCTGCTCTCACTAACACTGCAGCTTCCGAATGAATCTAAGATGGATGCTGTCCTTGCTTTTTGATAGGAGGTGGGAGGGTCTGAGAGGGAGGGTCTGCTGCTGATTGGCTGGAATGTGTCTGCTGACTGTGAGGTACAGGGTCAAAGTTTGCTCAATGATGATGTATAAGGGGCGGATCGAACATCAGCGGCAAACGCGAACAATCGATGTTCGCCGGGAACTGTTCGCCGGCAAATAGTTCGGGACATCTCTATCTGCGATTATACGTGCATAAGTGAGTGTCACAATTAGGCCAGAAATACGGCTTTTTGGTTACTGGGGTGAAAAAACCCTCTAATATACTGCACATCTGGGATTAGACGTGCATAAGTTACTGTGAAATTTAGGCCACAAATACCGCTGTCATAGAGTTAAATACCCTACATCAGGGTTTTTATTGGCGGATAATTATTTTTAACAGACTTAACCACTTTTTACTTTGCTTTGTGAACGCTAACTATGAGGCAAACATCTAAGAAGGGACGCGGTCATGGTCGTAGTGGTGGTGTTGGTGGAGCCTCTGGTGCAGGGAGAGGACGTGGCCGTTCTGCCACAGCTACATGTCCTAGTGAACCAACTACCTCAGGTCCCAGTAGCCGCCAGAATCTACAGCGATATTTGGTGGGGCCCAATGCCGTTCTAAGGATGGTAAGGCCTGAGCAAGTACAGGCGCTAGTCAATTGGGTGGTCGACAGTGGATCCAGCACGTTCACATTATCTCCCACCCAGTCTTCTGCAGAAAGCGCACAGATGGCGCCTGAAATCCATGCCCATCAGTCTGTCACATCACCCCCATGCATATCAGGGAAACTGTCTGAGCCTCAAGTCATGCAGCAGTCTCTTATGCTGTTTGAAGACTGCTGGCAGGGTTTCCCAAGGGCATCCACCTAGCCCTTCCCCAGGTGTGGAAGACATAGAATGCACTGACGCACAACCACTTATGTTTCCTGATGAGGACATGGGAATACCACCTCAGCACGTCTCTGATGATGACGAAACACAGGTGCCAACTGCTGCGTCTTTCTGCAGTGTGCAGACCGAACAGGAGGTCAGGGAGGAAGACTGGGTGGAAGACGATGCAGGGGACGATGAGGTCCTAGACCCCACATGGAATGAAGGTCATGCCACTGACTTTCAAAATTCGGAGGAAGAGGCAGTGGTGAGACCGAGCCAACAGCGTAGCAAAAGTGGGAGCAGTGGGCAAAAGCAGAGCAGCCGTCGCCAAGAGAGTCCGTCTGCTACTGGCCACTGCCACCTGGGACCGAGCACCCCAAAGGCAGCTTCAAGGAGTTCCCTGGCATGGCACTTCTTCACACAATGTGCTGAGGACAAGACGCGAGTGGTTTGCACGCTGTGCCATCAGAGCCTGAAGCGAGGCATTAACGTTCTGAACCTTAGCACAACCTGCATGACCAGCCACCTGCATGCGAGACACGGGCTGCAGTGGAGTAAGCACCTTCAAAACCAAGAAAGGGCTCAGGCCCCTCCTGCTCCCTCTTCTGCTGCTGCCTCGGCCTCTTCCTTCGCCACTGGAGGAACGTTGGCACCTGCCGCCCAGCAAACAGAGGATGTGCCACCAACAACACCACCTTCGTCACCAAGCATCTCCACCGTGTCACACGGAAGCGTTTAGTTCTCCATCTCCTGTTGCCTCCTCTTGCTACTCGGCTTCCTCCTCCTCTTCTACCACCTCCTCATCCGGTCAGCGACAGACCTTCACCACCAACTTCAGCACAGCCCGGGGTAAACGTCAGCAGGCTGTTCTGAAACTCATATGTTTGGGGGACAGGCCCCACACCGCACAGGAGTTGTGGCAGGGTATTGAACAACAGACCGACGAGTGGTTGCTGCCGGTGAGCCTCAAGCCCGGCCTGGTGGTGTGCGATAATGGACGAAATCTCGTTGCAGCTCTGGGACTAGCCGGTTTGACGCACATCCCTTGCCTGGCGGATGTGTTGAGGAATTTGGTGGTGCAGAGATTCATTCACAACTACCCCGACATGTCAGAGCTGCTACTTAAAGTGCGGGCCGTCTGTGCGTGCTTCCGGCGTTCACATCCTGCCGCTGCTCGCTGGTCTGCGCTACAGCGTAACTTCGGCCTTCCCGCTCACCGCCTCATATGCGACGTGCCCACCAGGTGGAACTCCACCTTGCACATGCTGGACAGACTGTGCGAGCAGCAGCAGGCCATAGTGGAGTTTCAGCTGCAGCACGCACGGGTGAGTCGCACTGCGGATCAGCCCCACTTCACCACCAATGACTGGGCCTCCATGCGAGACCTGTGTGCCCTGTTGCGCTGTTTTGAGTACTCCACCAACATGGCCAGTGGTGATGACGCCGTTATCAGCGTTACTATCCCACTTCTATGTCTCCTTGAGAAAACACTTAGGGCGATGATGGAAGAGGATGTGGCCCAGGACGAGGAGGAGGAAGAGGGGTCATCTCTAACACTTTCAGGCCAGTCTTTTAGAAGTGGCTCAGAGGGAGGTTTTTTGCAACAGCAGAGGCCAGGTACAAATGTGGCCAGCCAGGGCCCACTACTGGAGGACAAGGAGGATGAGGATGAGTATGGGGATGAAGCATGTTCACAGCGGGGTGGCATCCAACGCAGCTCGGGCCCATCACTGGTGCGTGGCTGGGGGGAAACGCAGGACAATGACGATACGCCTCCCACAGAGGACAGCTTGTCCTTACCTCTGGGCAGCCTGGCACACATGAGCGACTACATGCTGCAGTGCCTGCGCAACGACTGCAGAGTTGCCCACATTTTAACGTGTGCTGACTACTGGGTGGCCAACCTGCTGGATCCCCGTTACAAAGACAATGTGCCGTCCTTAATTCCCTCACTGGAGCGTGATCGGAAGATGCGCGACTACAGGCGCACGCTGGTAGACGCGCTTCTGAGAGCATTCCTGACTGACGCCGGGGGACAAGTGGAAGCACAAGGTGAGGGCAGGGGAGGAGGAAGAGGTCGCCAACGCAGCTGTGTCAGCGCCAGCACCTCAGAAGGCAGGGTTAGCATGGCAGAGATGTGGAAAAGCTTTGTCACCTCGCCGCAACAACCGGCCCCAACTGCTGATATGGAGCGTGTTAGCAGGAGGCAGCATTTGAACAACATGGTGGAACAGTACCTGTGCACACGACTACACGTACTGACTGATGGTTCTGCCCCATTCAACTTCTGGGTCTCCAAATTGTCCACATGGCCTGAGCTTGCCCTGTACGCCTTGGAGGTGCTGGCCTTCACTGCGGCCAGTGCACTCTCTGAACGTGTATTTAGCACGGCAGGAGGAGTCATTACAGACAAGCGCAGCCGCTTGTCCACAGCCAACGTGGACAAGCTCACGGTCATTAAAATGAACCAGGCCTGGATCCCACAGGACCTTGTGCAGAATAGACATGTATACCACCATCAACCATCCATCCTTGTACTCAAGTGCACTTATTCCTTTTTTTTTTTATATGTCCCAATATTTTGGACGATACCCCTATGTAAAATGCAAAATAACACACATCTGTGTTGGCTACCGATTCCTCCTTCGCCACCGCTTCCACCTAGACCGCCACGTGAGCCTACGCGGCCACATCCACCCATTCCACTCAACCTCTTCCTCCTACATCATTCCTAATTTTAATTTTTTTAAGGTCTTTTATGTTTTTTTTATTAATTTCCCTATCCACATTCAAACCCGAATTTTTTTTTCAAGTTCGGCCGAACCTGCCGAACCCGAACATCCAGGTGTCCGCTCAATTCTATCTGTAACTGTCACTGCTTCTAACAGTTGATCCAACTGGTGGCAGTTGAAGGATGAACCTGAGCATGTTTGACCACTGACCACCTCCGTAGGTGGACCTGCACATTACTATAATCATCAGGTTGCACAATAATAATAATAATGAAGTTAAGTGAATGAAGAGCATTTCTGAAGACTGACGTGCCCCGCGGCCCCCTGCGCTGTTTGTGGGATGCAGAGGACATGAGGTTCTGACAACTGCTTGAGATGCAGAGGACACGAGGTTCTGACAACTGTTTGTGGGATGCAGAGGACACGAGGTTCTGACAATTGTTTGTGGGATGCAGAAAACACGAGGTTCTGACAACTGCTTGTGGGATGCAGAGGACATGAGGTTCTGACAACTGTTTGTGAGATTCAGAGGACATGAGGTTCCGACAACTGTTTGTGGGATGCAGAGGACACGAGGTTCTGACAACTGTTTGTGGGATGCAGAGGACACGAGGTTCTGACAACTGTTTGTGGGATGCAGGGGACACGAGGTTCTGACAACTGTTTGTGGAATGCAGACAACACGAAGGTCTGACAACTGTTTGTGGGGTGCAGAGGACACGAGGTTCTGACAACTGTTTGTGGGATGCAGAGGACACGAGGTTCTGACAACTGTTTGTGGGATGCAGGGGACACGAGGTTCTGACAACTGTTTGTGGAATGCAGACAACACGAAGGTCTGACAACTGTTTGAGGGATGCAGAGGACACGAGGTTCTGACAACTGTTTGTGGGATGCAGAGGACATGAGGGTCTGACAACTGTGTGAGATGCAGAGGACATGAGGGTCTGAGAACTGTGTAGTGTCCCACTACGTAATGGTGGGCACCACACAAGGGTCAATTGGGTCATGTTGTTCTCCACCTCCTGTGGAACATGGTCATTGTATTTTATGTGGCATTTTAATGTGAATTGTCATGTTATTTATGTTATTCCCTGTGTACCAGGCCTGTAGGGGTGTAGTTCCTCCTCCTAGACAGTAGAGGGAGCTAGGGAACCCCCTAGTATATATAGTCAGGTCCAAACCAGAGAGAGGGGTGTGTAGTCAGAAGCCAAGACTCACTTCAGCCAAGCAGGAGCTGAGGAGCAGCTTCTGACATGCAGCTGGATAGCCCAGGCTTCTAGTTTGCCACCAGGAGAAGAGTTTGCCTCCTGAGAAACCAAGTTCCTACAAAAGTACAGTGCAGAGCCAAGTTTATTCCAGCCAAACAGAGAGCTGAAGGGCAGAAGGATTTTATATTTAAGCAAGGACATATACCTGAGGAAGTTTCCCTAACCAAGGATAAAGCCAGCAATAGGGCATACGGGCCGTGGGAGAAAGACAGACAGGATTCTGAGGAAAAGTGCAGCCTGATCTGTAAGTGTTTCACCCTCTGAGTATC
Organism: Bufo bufo; assembly: GCF_905171765.1. Classification (NCBI taxonomy): domain Eukaryota; kingdom Metazoa; phylum Chordata; class Amphibia; order Anura; family Bufonidae; genus Bufo; species Bufo bufo. The sequence goes on along the minus strand of NC_053394.1, from coordinate 4,303,362 downwards.
TTGCAAGAACATTGTGCCTGCCATTTGATATAGAGCCTGCCTGTTACAACCTTTTACATATGGAACTTTGCCTAAAGACTGTAAATAGTTAAACTGTCCAGTAAAAGGAAGTTTTGGTTCACTGCAACTTGTGTTCCTCAATTATTACTACAAGAAATCGGTGTGCCATCGTTACCGGTACTGGCGTCACGAACTTAAAGGGATCTTGCCACAGGCACATTAAACCTGTAACACCCAGGGCACCTCACCTACCACCTGGCCTGGTCCCTATATACAGAGAGTGCCCCAGAGGATCCATGTGCCAGCCTCTCCATCACTGCTGTACGCCTGCCCAGGGTTTCTATAAACTGTGAGTACCAAGAGCAACCCTCTTTCTGCCTAATAACCGTGACCTCACATTCGCTCACCCTGCAGGGCTGCGTACTGCAATTGTTTGTGGGATGCAGAGGACACCAGGTTCTGACAACTGTTTGTGGGATGCAGAGGACACCAGGTTCTGACAACTGTTTGTGGGATGCAGAGGACATGAGGGTCTGACAACTGTTTGTGGGATGCAGAGGACATGAGGGTCTGACAACTGCGTGAGATGCAGAGGAAACGAGGGTCTGACAACTGTTTGTGAGATTCAGAGGACACGAAGGTCTGACAACTGTTTGTGGGATGCAGAGGACATGAGGGTCTGACAACTGTTTGTGGGATGCAGAGGACACGAGGGTCTGACAACTGTTTGTAAGATGCAGAGGACAAGAGGGTCTGACAACTGTTTGTAAGATGCAGAGGACAAGAGGGTCTGACAACTGTTTGTGGGATGCAGAGGACATGAGGGTCTGACAACTGTTTGTGGGATGCAGAGGACATGAGGGTCTGACAACTGTTTGTGGGATTCAGAGGACACGAAGGTCTGACAACTGTTTGTGGGATGCAGAGGAAACGAGGGTCTGACAACTGTTTGTGAGATTCAGAGGACACGAGGGTCTGACAACTGTTTGTGGGATTCAGAGGACACGAAGGTCTGACAACTGTTTGTAAGATGCAGAGGACAAGAGGTTCTGACAACTGTGTGAGATCAATCACTTTTGATAAATTAAGCATCTGGAGCGAATAAGGATCACATGACCCAGACCACATGAAAGGAGGTGGGGGAAGGGGGGGTGTACTGGTAACACATCTGCCCCCAGTTACTGAAACCAGATCCTGGAAGCTCCATCACAGGCGGATTATATTCCAGCAGAGAGCAACGTCCTGCGGTCTGTGCAGACTGTGCTCAGCCAGGACTACAGCTCCAGCATGTCTAGGATGATGAGGATCACTGCCCTGATCTTACACATCACACTGACTCTGGTGAAAGGTAAGGGATGTATTTATAAGAATATTGAGAGGACGTAGATGATGTCACAGGGAGATGGTAGATGACCACCGGGGGGCGGCAGATGATGTCACAGGGAGATGGTAGATGACGTCACAGGGGGGCGGCAGATGATGTCACAAGGAGATGGTAGATGACCACCGGGGGGCGGCAGATGATGTCACAGGGAGATGGTAGATGACATCACAGGGGGGCGGCAGATGATGTCACAGGGAGATGGTAGATGACCACCGGGGGGCGGCAGATGATGTAACAGGGATACGGTAGATGACGTCACAGGGTGATGTAGATGATGTCACAGGTAGATGGTAGATGACGTCACAGGGGGGCGGCAGATGATGTCACAGGGAGATGGTAGATGACGTCACAGGGGAATGTAGATGATGTCACAGGGGGTCAGCAGATGATGTCACAGAGGGATGTAGATGATGTCACAGAGGGATGTAGATGATGTCATTGGGAGACAGTAGATGACGTCACAGGCGGATGTAAAATGTATTGCTGTATAACAAACTGAGGGATATTACAATTAGAGATAAGCGAATTTCATATTTTGAAATTCGTTTGGTGGTAAAAGCAGAATTGCGTCATGGATTCCATTATCACGGACCATAACGCATTTCTATGACGGAATGCATGACGGAATGCCTTTAGAGACATTCCATTATTCATTCAGTCATAATAGAAGTTTATGGGCTGCAAAACGTATCTGTCCTGTTTCCATTATGAAGGGGAGTCCTCCCCTGATCCTGAGTCCTCCCCTGATCCTGAGTCCTCCCCTGATCCTGAGTCCTCCCCTGATCCTGAGTCCTCCCCTGATCCTGAGTCCTCTCCTGATCCTGAGTCCTCTCCTGATCCTGAGTCCTCTCCTGATCCTGAGTCCTCTCCTGATCCTGAGTCCTCTCCTGATCCTGAGTCCTCCCCTGATCATGAGTCCTCCCCTGATCCTGAGTCCTCTCCTGATCCTCAGTCCTCCCCTGATCCTGAGTCCTCTCCTGATCCTGAGTCCTCTCCTGATCCTGAGTCCTCCCCTGATCCTGAGTCCTCTCCTGATCCTGAGTCCTCCCCTGATCCTGTCCTCTCCTGATCCTCAGTCCTCCCCTGATCCTCAGTCCTCCCCTGATCCTGAGTCCTCTCCTGATCCTCAGTCCTCCCCTGATCCTGAGTCCTCTCCTGATCCTGAGTCCTCTCCTGATCCTGAGTCCTCTCCTGATCCTCAGTCCTCCCCTGATCCTGAGTCCTCTCCTGATCCTGAGTCCTCTCCTGATCCTGAGTCCTCCCCTGATCCTGAGTCCTCTCCTGATCCTGAGTCCTCCCCTGATCCTGTCCTCTCCTGATCCTCAGTCCTCCCCTGATCCTCAGTCCTCCCCTGATCCTGAGTCCTCTCCTGATCTTCAGTCCTCCCCTAATCCTGTCCTCTCCTGATCCTCAGTCCTCCCCTGATCCTCAGTCCTCCCCTGATCATGAGTCCTCCCCTGATCCTGAGTCCTCTCCTGATCCTCAGTCCTCCCCTGATCCTGAGTCCTCTCCTGATCCTGAGTCCTCTCCTGATCCTGAGTCCTCCCCTGATCCTGAGTCCTCTCCTGATCCTGAGTCCTCCCCTGATCCTGTCCTCTCCTGATCCTCAGTCCTCCCCTGATCCTTAGTCCTCCCCTGATCCTGAGTCCTCTCCTGATCCTCAGTCCTCTCCTGATCCTGAGTCCTCTCCTGATCCTGAGTCCTCTCCTGATCCTGAGTCCTCTCCTGATCCTCAGTCCTCCCCTGATCCTGAGTCCTCTCCTGATCCTGAGTCCTCTCCTGATCCTGAGTCCTCCCCTGATCCTGAGTCCTCTCCTGATCCTGAGTCCTCCCCTGATCCTGTCCTCTCCTGATCCTCAGTCCTCCCCTGATCCTCAGTCCTCCCCTGATCCTGAGTCCTCTCCTGATCTTCAGTCCTCCCCTAATCCTGTCCTCTCCTGATCCTCAGTCCTCCCCTGATCCTCAGTCCTCTCCTGATCCTGAGTCCTCTCCTGATCCTGAGTAGAGATGTTGGGAACATAAAATTCTGCGACGCGAATTTTCGCAAATGTTCGCGAAAGGGGCGAACCGGGCGAACCGCCATAGACTTCAATAGGCAGGCGAATTTTAAAACCCACAGGGACTCTTTCTGGCCACAATAGTGATGGAAAAGTTGTTTCAAGGGGACTAACACCTGGACCGTGGCATGCCGGAGGGGGATCCATGGCAAAACTCCCATGGAAAATTACGTAGTTGACGCAGAGTCTGGTTTTGATCCATAAAGGGCATAAATAACCTAACATTCCTAAATTGTTTGGAATAACGTGCTTTAAAACATCAGGTATGATGTTGTATCGATCAGGTAGTGTAACGGTTACGCCCGTTTCACAGTGACAGACCAAACTCCCCGTTTAACGCACCACAAACAACCGCAAACTCCCCATTTGCACAAGGTTGGATACCAAGCTAGCCATGTCCCGTTCCTTGTCCTCACTGATGTCATTGAAGGTCTCTTCCTCCACCCAGCCACGTACAACACCAAGGGTCCCCGAAAGATGACAACAAGCCCCCTGGGACGCCTGCTGTGGTTGGTCTTCCACCTCCTCAAAGGCCACCTTCCTCCTCTGACTCCTCTTCTTCAGACTCCTCTCTCTGCGTTGCCTCTCTCTGCGTTATTGTAAGGTGTGTTAAGTAGTACTATTCCTATCAGTTTAATCCCTGTTACGTCCCCTATCAGGGGACGTGTATGGAATAGATTTTAGGAACCGAGAGATGGAAAAAGATGCTTGTTTGGTCCTCCTACTTCCAATCTGGGGCACTGCGCGTGCGCCGTGCAATGTACTGTGCCACCCTATATAAGTGGTGTGTTAAGTAGTACTATTCCTATCAGTTTAATCCCTGTTACGTCCCCTATCAGGGGACGTGTATGGAATAGAGTTTAGACAACCGCAAAGAGTTGTCAATAGTTGACACACTCATGACATAAATGTTATTCCTCTATGCGTCAATCTTGGTGTAGTGATGACTGTGCTCGTGCGCACGTTTGGCAGATTGCAGGCGATGGCTGCTTTTCAAAGCATATGGTCGTGCTGAGGTAGTTCAGTGACAGGTAAGTGACCCAGAAAACAATGATTCTGCAGTGTGGGCCCATTGTTGGCCTAGTAGGCTTTAATGATCCCCTTAGATGATCACAAAGAAAATTTTATGTTTTTTCTATGCACAATTATCCAGCCGATCGCTTTTGGTCTGTTCACAATGAAGCAACGACCTTATCATCTGGGGTGTGCCAACATTGCCATTGCCAACACACTCATAGAGGTGGTCGCTTCATTGTGATACGCAAGCCCCTTCACCACAACAAGGTAACGATCACGAAGGGGAATTGACAATTGTATGTGCCTTTTTTTTTGTTTTGTTTTTGCAGCCACAGTGCAACACCAGAGGCCAGAAAAATTAGGCATGTACACATGCCTGAAAAATAACGGTATTGTTGCAGCCGCTGTTGTAGCAGCGGCCAGAAAAATGTATGTTTTCCAGGCAGAAAGTGCACTAAAACATTGCGTCTTGAACCCTAGTTGGTGGCGGAGAAGTCACGCAAGTCATCTGGCATTCAGAGATAAAATACAGCAGCGTGTGGACCATTTTTAGCCCAAGGCATCTCATCAGGCCTTTATTAGTCAAATGCATCCCCCACTGTCAGTCCCTTCGGGATCTATGCCTCATTCATCTTAATAAAGGTGAGGTAATCTAGACTTTTTTGACCTAGGCGACTTCTCTTCTCAGTGACAATACCTCCTGCTGTGCTGAAGGTCCTTTCTGACAGGACACTTGAAGCGGGGCAGGCCAGAAGTTCTATCGCAAATTGGGATAGCTCAGGCCACAGGTCAAGCCTGCACACCCAGTAGTCAAGGGGTTCATCTCTCCTCAGAGTGTCGATATCTGCAGTTAAGGCGAGGTAGTCTGCTACCTGTCGGTCGAGTCGTTCTCTGAGGGTGGATCCCGAAGGGCTGTGGCGATGTGTAGGACTGAAAAAGCTCCGCATGTCCTCCATCAACAACACATCTGTAAAGCGTCCTGTCCTTGCCGGCGTGGTCGTGGTAGGAGGAGGATTACTTTCACCTCTTCCCCTGTTAGATTCCCATTGTGCCGAGACATCACCCTTATACGCTGTGTAAAGCATACTTTTTAATTTATTTTGGAACTGCTGCATCCTTTCCGACTTGCGGTAATTCGGTAACATTTCAGGCACTTTCTGCTTATACCGGGGGTCTAGTAGCGTGGCCACCCAGTACAGGTTGTTCTCCTTCAGCCTTTTTATATGAGGGTCCCTCAACAGGCACGACAGCATGAAAGACCCATTTGCACAAGGTTGGATGCCGAGCTACTCATGTCCCATTCCTCGTCCTCAGTGATCTCACTGAAGGTATGTTCTTCCTCCCAGCCACGTACAACACCACGGGTACCAGAGAGGTGACAACGAGCACCCTGGGATGCCTGCTGTGGTTGGTCTTCCTCCTCCTCCTCAAAGCCACATTCCTCCTCAGACTCCTCTTCCTCATACTCCTCTTCCAGCGTTGCCGCAGGTCCAGCAAGCAATGCTGATAAGGCTGTTTCTGGTGGTGATGGTGACCACAACTCTTCCTCTTCCTGCTCATCTACGGCCTGATCCAGCACTCTTCGCAGGGCACGCTCCGGGAAGAAAACAAATGGGGTGATGTCGCTGATGGTGCCTTCGGTGCGACTGACTAGGCATTGCGCATGAGCGTCCAGTAACGTGGCAAAAAAATTCCCAGCTCCGCAGAGGCTGTCCTAGCACCCCGGTCATACAAATACTCGTTGACAGCTCTTTCTTGTTGGAGCAGGTGGTCGAACATTAGGAGTGTTGAATTCCAACGTGTCGGGCTGTCGCAAATCAAGCGCCTCACTGGCATGTTGTTTCGCTGCTGGATATCTGAAAAGTGCGCCATGGCCGTGTAGGAACGCCTGAAATGGCCACATACCTTCCTGGCCTGCTTGAGGACATCCTGTAAGCCTGGGTACTTATGCACAAAGCGTTGTACGATCAGATTACACACATGTGCCATGCCAACAAATTGCTTTCGTTGTCACACACCACTTTGCCGATCTCCAGTTGGTGCAGGGTCAGCCACTGATCCACCTGTGCGTTCAGGGCGGACAGGAGTGCTGGTCCGGTGTGACTCTCTGCTTTCAGGCAAGTCAACCCCAAGACGGCGTGACACTGTCGTATCCGGGATGTGGTATAGCCCCTGGGGAGCTGGGGGGGTGCCGTTGATGTGGAGTAAGACGCCGCAGCAGAAGAGGACTCAGCCGAGGAGGTTATCGAAGAGGATGGAGTAGGAGGAGTAGAGGAGGTGGCAGCAGGCCTGTCTGCAAGTCGTGGCGGTGTCACCAACTCCTCTGCAGAGCCACGCATTCCATGCTTGTCAGCCGTCAGCAGGTTTACCCAATGTGCAGTGTAGGTGATATACCTGCCCTGACCGTGCTTTGCAGACCAGGTATCAGTGGTCAGATGGACCCTTGCCCCAACACTGTGTGCCAGACATGCCATTACTTCCTTTTCCACAATAGAGTACAGGTTGGGGATTGCCTTTTGTGCAAAGAAATTTCGGCCGGGTACCTTCCACTGTGGTGTCCCAATAGCTACAAATTTTTGGAAGGCCTCAGACTCCACCAGCTTGTATGGTAAAAGCTGGCGGGCTAAGAGTTCCGACAAGCCAGCTGTCAGACGCCGGGCAAGGGGGTGACTCTGTGACATTGGCTTCCTACGCTCAAACATGTCCTTGACAGACACCTGACTGTGGGCAGATGAGATAGAACTGCTGAAGGTGAGAGGCGGAGTGGCGGGTGGTTGAGAGGGGGCAAGGAGGACAGCAGTGGTTGACGTGGCTGAAGATGCTGGACCAGGAGGAGGATGGTGGCTTTGAGTTTGTGTGCTGCTTGTACTCATCATGTGTTGATCCCATAGGTGTTTGTGATGTGAGATCACGTGCCTTCGCAAAGCAGTTGTACCTAGGTGGGTGTTGGACTTCCCACGTTTCTTTTGGCACAGGTTGCAAATGGTATCGCTGTTATCAGAGGCAGACACACACAAAAAATGCCACACTGCTGGCTGACCCCGGGTGCCGATACATGCTGTCTGACTGTGCCACTAGCTCCTTGCAGCAGGCAGCATTACACACATGGACGTACGGTGTGATGATGATGATGATGTTGTACCCGCTGCTGCTTCCTTTGCTGAGTTGTCAGATACAATTGAAGCGGTTGATGATGACGATGTGTCCGTGGATGTCACGTGGGTGCCCGCTCGAAGAGAAGAAGAACAGCGGGAAAGTTCAGATGGGGAGACAGAGAGGAGGAGGAGACGAGTTGGAAGCAGGGGGAGGTCGTCGCAAGGAGATAGTGGCACAGTCAGACAGCATGTATCGGCACCCGGGGTCAGCCAGACAGCACGCCAATCAACACATGCTGTTGCCACCCCCAGAATGCCATCATTGCAGAGCTCAGCAGTGTGGCATTTTTTTTTGTGTGTCTGCCTCTGACAACAGCGATGCCATTTGCAACCTGTGCCAAAAGAAACGGAGTCGTGGGAAGTCCAACACCCACCTAGGTACAACTGCTTTGCGAAGGCACATGATCGCACATCACAAACGCCTATGGGATCAACACATGATGAGTACAAGCAGCACACAAACTCAAAGCCACCATCCTCCTCCTGGTCCAGCATCTTCAGCCACGTCAACCACTGCTGTCCTCCTTGCCCCCTCTCAACCACCCGCCACTCCGCCTCTCACCTTCAGCAGTTCCTGCTCATCTGCCCGCAGTCAGGTGTCTGTCAAGGACATGTTTGAGCGTAAGAAGCCAATGTCACAGAGTCACCCCCTTGCCCGGCGTCTGACAGCTGGCTTGTCGGAACTCTTAGCCCGCCAGCTTTTACCATACAAGCTGGGGGAGTCTGAGGCCTTCCAAAAATTTGTAGCTATTGGGACACCGCAGTGCAAGGTACCCGGCCGAAATTTATTTGCACAAAAGGCAATCCCAAACCTCTACTAGATTGTGCAAAAGGAAGTCATGGCATGTCTGGCACACAGTGTTGGGGCAAGGGTCCATCTGTACAAACTAAGAAGACAGGTTGGCATTCGCAGGAGGTGCTCAAACCCACATGCAGTTGTGCATATATATAGGGGAGCAAATCCTGCACTTGTGGCCCGTTGCTAATGGCAATCCCCAGCAAAATGCATACAGTGGAGGATGCCCGCGGCGAACCACAAGTACCACGATAGACATCCTACACAAGGTAACAAGTGCGGATGTCATAATTAATATAACAATATAACAAAACAATAACAAACACAAGTGCACTCTGCAATCTCACTAAACCCTCAAACTGATTTTAAAATTGAGAGATTAGTCAACATGTCCTACGGTGTAGAACATGTCTAAGCCCGGGCACCACGCCAAGGTTTCTCAAGTAGCCCGGGACCTAACACTCTCCTACCTGAGCCGTTTGGGCAATACCAGGAGCCAGTGGGCAAATTACAGGAGCATAAGGCCGACTCACAAACAGCTCACCAGTTACCTCCAGCATGTAGCCATGCTTGCAATGGGAGGAGGGAGGAGTCTGCAAGTCCCACTCAAGACTGTCTGATATGTCCCAGGCCTCACAGGTGCACCTAAATGTGACCTGTAGATGGAAAACAGGCACATTTAAATTGGAGTTTATACACCTCCAGGATTCTATATATACAAACTAAGAAGACAGGTTGGCATTCGCAGGAGTTGCTCAAACACACATGCAGTTGTGCATATATATAGGGGAGCAAATCCTGCACTTGTGGCCCGTTGCTAATGGCAATCCCCAGCAAAATGCATACGGTGGAGGATGCCCGCGGCGAACCACAAGTACCACAATAGACATCCTACACAAGGTAACAAGTGCGGATGTGATAATTAATATAACAATATAACAAAATAACAAAGATAGGTGCACTCTGCAGTCTCACTAAACCCTGACCACTGATACCTGGTCTGCAAAGCACGGTCAGGGCAGGTATATCACGTACACTGCGCATTGGATAAACCTGCTGACGGCTGACAAGCATGGAATGCGTGGCTCTGCAGAGGAGTTGGTGACACCGCCACGACTTGCAGGCAGGCCTGCTACCACCTCCTCTACTCCTCCTACTCCATCCTCTTTGATAACCTCCTCGGCTGAGTCCTCTTCTGCTGCTGCGTCTTGCTCCACATCAACTGCATCCCCCCAGCTCCCCAGGGGCTATTCCACATCCCGGATACGACAGTGTCACGCCGTCTTGGGGTTGACTTGCCTGAAAGCAGAGAGTCACACCGGACCAGCACTCCTGTCCGCCCTGAAGGCACAGGTGGATCAGTGGCTGACCCCGCACCAACTGGAGATCGGCAAAGTGGTGTGTGACAACGGAAGCAATTTTTTGGCGGCATTGAATTTGGGCAAGTTGACACATGTGCCGTGCAACGCTTTGTGCATAAGTACCCAGGCTTACAGGATGTCCTCAAGCAGGCCAGGAAGGTGTGTGGCCATTTCAGGCGTTCCTACACGGCCATGGCGCACTTTTCAGATATCCAGCAGCGAAACAACATGCCAGTGAGGCGCTTGATTTGCGACAGCCCGACACGTTGGAATTCAACACTCCTAATGTTCGACCACCTGCTCCAACAAGAAAGAGCTGTCAACGAGTATTTGTATGACCGGGGTGCTAGGACAGCCTCTGCGGAGCTGGGAATTTTTTTGCCACGTTACTGGACGCTCATGCGCAATGCCTGTAGGCTCATGCGTCCTTTTGAGCGTGAAGAGGAAGAGGAAGAGTTGTGGTCACCATCACCACCAGAAACAGCCTTGTCATCATCGCTTGCTGGACCTGCGGCAACGCTGCAAGAGGAATCTGAGGAAGAGGAGTCAGAGGAGGAATGTGGCTTTGAGGAGGAGGAGGAAGACCAACCACAACAGGCATCCCAAGGTGCTCGTTGTCACCTATCTGGTACCCGTGGTGTTGTACGTGGCTGGGGGGAAGAACATACCTTCAGTGAGATCACTGAGGACGAGGAATGGGACATGAGTAGCTCGGCATCCAACCTTGAGCAAATGGGGTCTTTCATGTTGTCGTGCCTGTTGAGGGACCCTTGTATAAAAAGACTGAAGGAGAACGACCTGTACTGGGTGGCCACGCTACTAGACCCCCGGTATAAGCAGAAATTGCCTGAAATGTTACCGAATTACCGCAAGTCGAAAAGGATGCAGCAGTTCCAAAACAAGTTAAAAAGTATGCTTTACACAGCGTATAAGGGTGATGTCACAGCACAACGGGAATCTAACAGGGGAAGAGGTGAAAGTAATCCTCCTCCTACCACGACCACGCCGGCAAGGACAGGACGCTTTACAGACGTGTTGTTGATGGAGGACATGCAGAGCTTTTTAAGTCCTACGCATCGCCACAGCCCTTCGGGGTCCACCCTCAGAGAACGACTCGACCGACAGGTAGCAGACTACCTCGCCTTAACTGCAGATATCGACACTCTGAGGAGCGATGAACCCCTTGACTACTGGGTGTGCAGGCTTGACCTGTGGCCTGAGCTATCCCAGTTTGCGATAGAACTTCTGGCCTGCCCCGCTTCAAGTGTCCTGTCAGAAAGGACCTTCAGTGCAGCAGGAGGTATTGTCACTGAGAAGAGAAGTCGCCTCGGTCAAAAAAGTCTAGGTTACCTCACCTTTATTAAGATGAATGAGGCATGGATCCCGAAGGGACTGACAGTGGGCGATACATTCGACTAAAAAAGGCCTGATGAGATGAGCTGCCTTGGGCTAAAAATGGTCCACATGCAGCGTACTCAAGTTAGGGTTAATAGTGTTCCTGGGTGTTGTAGTGCAATCATGACACTAACCTGAGACGGCTGACTCTCTGCAAGGGCAGGTGATGATGAGAAATGTTCGTGACGCCAGTGCCAATTAAACGGTGGCACGCCGTTTGCTGATAGCAGGAATAACTGAGGAACCACGTGATGTTAAAGCAGAACTCAAACTTTAGTAGTCATCATATAGGGACATTAACGGAAACGCAGTTCCTTTGCAGACAGTTGATTTTCAATACAGTTGATGCAGGCAATATATAGCAAGGTGACTTCAGAGTGTTAAACACAGGACTTGTAGTACAGGCAGCTTGCACTCTATTCCTGACTGATCCTGGAACATATAAACTCTTCTCCAAGGCCCAATGCCCTAGCTCTGGCGTATATCCTTGGTTTTATCTTTATCAAGTACCTCCTCTGTTGTCTTGAGTACCTCTTGCTTTTCTGAGCTTGCCTCTGTCCCTCTCTCTGCTTCCTCAGCCTCTAGAAACTTCTGAACTAACTTCCTGGCTAGGCCCTAGCCTATTTATACTAACCAGGGGGCTCCCTCTGCTGGCTGAAATATGAATTGCCTGCTGCAGGCCTAACTCTCTTAAAGGGAAATACACGTTATGATATAGCAGTGTCGGGTAACCTACCCGTATGCTGCACACACGCTGCTGTATTTTATCTCTGAATGCCGGATGACTTGCGTGACTTCTCCGCCACTAACTAGGGTCCAAGCCGCAATGTTTTAGTGCACTTTCTGCCTGGAAAACATCAATTTTTCCGGCTGCTTCTACAGCAGCGGCTGCAACAATACTTAATTTTTCTGGCCTCTGGTGCTGCACTGTGGCTGCAAAAACAAAACAAAAAAAAAGGCACATACATGTGTCAATTCCCCTTCGTGATCGTTACCTTGTTGTGGTGAAGGGGCTTGCATATCACAATGAAGCGACCACCTGATCATTAAAGCCTAATAGGCCAACAATGGGCCCACACTGCAGAATCATTGTTTTCTGGGTCACTTACCTGTCACTGAACTACCTCAGCACGACCATATGCTTTGAAAAACCCCCATCGCCTGCAATCTCCCGAACGTGCGCACGAGCACAGTCATCACTACACCAAGATTGACGCATAGAGGTATAACATTTATGTCATGAGTGTGTCAACTATTGACAACTCTTTGCGGTTGTCTAAACTCTATTCCATACACGTCCTCTGATAGGTCACGTAACAGGGATTAAGCTGATAGGAATAGTACTACTTAAACACACCACTCATATCGGGTGGCACAGTACATTGCACGGCGCACGCGCAGTGCCCCAAATTGGAAGTAGGAGGACCAACCAAGCATCTTTTTCCATCTCTCGGTTCCTAAAATCTATTCCATTCACGTCCCCTGATAGGGGAAGTAACAGGGATTAAACTGATAGGAATAGTACTACTTAACACACCGCTCCTATCTGGTGGCACAGTACATTGCAAGGCGTACGCGCAGTGCCCCAAATTGGAAGTAAGAGGACCGACCAAGCATCTTTTTCTATCTCCCGGTTCCTAAAATCTATTCCATACACCGGCCCCTGATAGGGGACAAAACAGGGATTAAACTGTTAAGAACAGATTTTTTTTAATTAAAAAAAAAAGAGGACAGCCTCTGCGGAGCTGGGTATTTTTTGGCCGCGTTACTGAATGCTCATGCACAATGGCTGTAGGCTCATGCGTCCTTTTGCGGAGGTGACAAACCTGGTCAGTCAAACCCAAGGCAACATCATCGACCTCATCCCATATGCGTTTTTTCTGGAGCGTGCCCTGCGAAGAGTGCTGGATCAGGCCGTAGATGAGCATGAAGAGGAAGAGTTGTGGTCACCATCACCACCAGAAGCAGCATTGTCGTCGTCGATTTCTGGACCTGCGTCAACGCAGAGAGAGGAGTCTGAAGAAGAGGAGTCAGAGGAGGAAGGTGGCTTTGAGGAGGTGGAAGACCAACCACAGCAGGCGTCCCAGGGGGCTTGTTGTCACCTTTTGGGGACCCTTGGTGTTGTACGTGCCTCAGTCCTCAGTCCTCTCCTGATCCTGAGTCCTCTCCTGATCCTGAGTCCTCCCCTGATCCTGAGTCCTCCCCTGATCCTGAGTCCTCTCCTGATCCTGAGTCCTCCCCTGATCCTGAGTCCTCCCCTGATCCTGAGTCCTCTCCTGATCCTGAGTCCTCTCCTGATCCTGAGTCCTCTCCTGATCCTGAGTCCTCCCCTGATCCTGAGTCCTCTCCTGATCCTGAGTCCTCCCCTGATCCTGAGTCCTCTCCTGATCCTGAGTCCTCCCCTGATCCTGAGTCCTCCCCTGATCCTGAGTCCTCTCCTGATCCTGAGTCCTCTCCTGATCCTCAGTTCTCCCCTGATCCTGAGTCCTCTCCTGATCCTCAGTCCTCCCCTGATCCTCAGTCCTCCCTTGATCCTCAGTCCTCCCTTGATCCTGAGTCCTCCCCTGATCCTCAGTCATCTCCTGATCCTCAGTCCTCTCCTGATCCTCAGTACTCTCCTGATCCTCATTCCTCTCCTGATCCTGAGTCCTCCCCTGATCCTGAGTCCTCTCCTGATCCTGAGTCCTCCCCTGATCCTGAGTCCTCTCCTGATCCTGAGTCCTCCCCTGATCCTGAGTCCTCCCCTGATCCTGAGTCCTCTCCTGATCCTGAGTCCTCTCCTGATCCTGAGTCCTCTCCTGATCCTGAGTCCTCCCCTGATCCTGAGTCCTCTCCTGATCCTGAGTCCTCCCCTGATCCTGAGTCCTCTCCTGATCCTGAGTCCTCCCCTGATCCTGAGTCCTCCCCTGATCCTGAGTCCTCTCCTGATCCTGAGTCCTCTCCTGATCCTCAGTTCTCCCCTGATCCTGAGTCCTCTCCTGATCCTCAGTCCTCCCCTGATCCTCAGTCCTCCCTTGATCCTCAGTCCTCCCTTGATCCTGTGTCCTCCCCTGATCCTCAGTCATCTCCTGATCCTCAGTCCTCTCCTGATCCTCAGTACTCTCCTGATCCTCATTCCTCTCCTGATCCTGAGTCCTCCCCTGATCCTGAGTCCTCTCCTGCATAACAGAATCCATAACGCAATTCTGCTTTTACCAGCAAACGAAGAGTGAAAATATGAAATTCGCTCATCTCTAATTATAATATAAAAAAACTAAAGGAAAAACGATTCTGTCTATGGGTGAGCAGCTTCTCCCTCCTCCCCTCACCATGTTCCCCTCATATTCGGTGGCGCAGTACAAAGCTGCATTAAACAAGGTAAAAACACAAAAAATAAATATTTCCAATAATAAAAAGCTAATGCAAAAAGAAGCCAGAGTCCTAACCGCCGGAGCTTACAATCTAATGGGAGCCACAGAGCAATACACATTCCAGATTCCCGACCCGGGATTTCTCTTATTCCACCTGGAATGTGATCATACAGGTGACTGTCAGCTCCGCAGGCGAGGGTTTGCCCACTTCACCCAGTGCTGTCTGGAGGGGATGGGGAATGTGTGTCCTCGCCAGCCTTGATCCCCACACAACTCGTCCTCCTCCTGACAACCTCACACCGGCCATGCTGACATCTACTACATTATCTGCATGGAAAGAGCTGTCACTGTGTTATCTGTGGTGTTACATGGGACTGCAGGTGACACATACTATATTATCTGTACTCAGAGGGTTATCACTGTGTTATCTGTGGTGTTACATAGGACTGCAGGTGACATCTACATTATCTGCATGGAAAGAGCTGTCACTGTGTTATCTGTGGTGGTACATGGGACTGCAGGTGACATCTACTACATTATCTGTACTCAGAGAGTTATCACTGTGTTATCTGTGGCGTTACATGGGACTGCAGGTTACATCTACTACATTATCTGCATGGAAAGAGCTGTCACTGTGTTATCTGTGGTGTTACATGGGACTGCAGGTGACATCTACTACATTATCTGTACTCAGAGAGTTATCACTGTGCTTTCTGTGGTGTTACATAGGACTGCAGGTGACATCTACTACATTATCTGTACTCAGAGAGTTATCACTGTGTTATTTGTGGTGTTACATGGGACTGCAGGTGACATCTACTACATTATCTGTACTCAGAGAGTTATCACTGTGTTATCTGTGGTGTTACATAGGACTGCAGGTAACATCTACTACATTATCTGTACTCAGAGAGTTATCACTGTGTTATCTGTGGTGTTACATAGGACTGCAGGTGACATCTACTACATTATCTGTACTCAGAGATTTATCACTGTGTTATCTGTGGTGTTACATAGGACTGCAGGTGACATCTACTACATTATCTGTACTCAGAGGGTTATCACTGTGTTTTCTGTAGTGTTACATGGGACTGGAGGTAATATCTACTACATTATCTGTACTCAGAGAGTTATCACTGTGTTATCTGTGGTGTTACATAGGACTGCAGGTGCCATCTACTACATTATCTGTACTCAGAGAGCTGTCACTGTGTTATCTGTGGTGTTACATAGGACTGCAGGTGACATATACTACATTATCTGTATGGAAAGAGCTGTCACTGTGTTATCTGTGGTGTTACATAGGACTGCAGGTGACATATACTACATTATCTGTACTCAGAGATTTATCACTGTGCTTTCTGTGGTGTTACATAGGACTGCAGGTGACATCTACTACATTATCTGTACTCAGAGAGTTATCACTGTGTTATCTGTGGTGTTACATAGGACTGCAGGTTACATCTACTACATTATCTGTACTCAGAGAGCTATCAATGTGTTATCTGTGGTGTTACATAGGACTGCAGGTGACATCTACTACATTATCTGTACTCAGAGGGTTATCACTGTGTTTTCTGTAGTGTTACATGGGACTGGAGGTGACATCTACTACATTATCTGTACTCAGAGAGTTATCACTGTGCTTTCTGTGGTGTTACATAGGACTGCAGGTGACATCTACAACATTATCTGTACTCAGAGAGTTATCACTGTGTTATCTGTGGTGTTACATAGGACTGCAGGTGACATATACTACATTATCTGTACTCAGAGATTTATCACTGTGCTTTCTGTGGTGTTACATAGGACTGCAGGTGACATCTACTACATTATCTGTACTCAGAGAGCTATCAATGTGTTATCTGTGGTGTTACATAGGACTGCAGGTGACATCTACTACATTATCTGTACTCAGAGGGTTATCACTGTGTTTTCTGTAGTGTTACATGGGACTAGAGGTAATATCTACTACATTATCTGTACTCAGAGAGCTGTCACTGTGTTATCTGTGGTGTTACATGGGACTGCAGGTGACATCTACTACATTATCTGTACTCAGAGATTTATCACTGTGTTATCTCTGGTGTTACATAGGACTGCAGGTGACATCTACTACATTATCTATACTCAGAGAGGTATCACTGTGTTATCTGTGGTGTTACATAGGACTGCAGGTGACATATACTACATTATCTGTACTCAGAGATTTATCACTGTGCTTTCTGTGGTGTTGCATAGGACTGCAGGTTACATCTACTACATTATCTGTACTCAGAGAGCTATCAATGTGTTATCTGTGGTGTTACATAGGACTGCAGGTGACATCTACTACATTATCTGTACTCAGAGGGTTATCACTGTGTTTTCTGTAGTGTTACATGGGACTAGAGGTAATATCTACTACATTATCTGTACTCAGAGAGCTGTCACTGTGTTATCTGTGGTGTTACATGGGACTGCAGGTGACATCTACTACATTATCTGTACTCAGAGATTTATCACTGTGTTATCTCTGGTGTTACATAGGACTGCAGGTGACATCTACTACATTATCTATACTCAGAGAGGTATCACTGTGTTATCTGTGGTGTTACATAGGACTGCAGGTAATTCTCCCTCTCCATACACTGCAGAAGACACATGAAGCCCTGTTCCTGAGAGAGTGCAATCCTTTTTTTCCACACAGGTGTGAATGCCCCTTAAATGCTGGTCGCAGGGTATTAAAGGTTTACCCCGTGGTTGCTGGATGGGAATGCATCGTTATATCCCAGTGGTCAAACCAACGCTGCTCTACTGCAATGCCTCATTCACACGTCAGTGTTCGGTCAGTGATTTCCATCAGCAATGGGAGCCAAAACCAGGACTGGGGCCTCCACAGACTTGAGATACAAGGGAAGGATCTGCTCCTGTTCTGTGGTTAGAGCCGCACCTGGTTATGGCTCAAAATCACTGACCGAACACTGACGTGTGAATGAGGCTTTAAGAGTGATGGATGTTTGTGGCAGGACACCCCATATCCTAAATATTCTATAATATACCCCGGGTCAGGGGTCCTGGGCACAGCCCGGCGGGTCAGGGGTCCTGGCCACAGCCTGGCGGGTCAGGGGTCCTGGGCACAGCCCGGCGGGTCAGGGGTCCTGGGCACAGCCCGGCGGGTCAGGGGTCCTGGGCACAGCCTGGCGGGTCAGGGGTCCTAGAAACAGCCTGGGGGGTCAGGGGTCCTGGGCACAGCCTGGCGGGTCAGGGGTCCTAGAAACAGCCTGGGGGGGTCAGGGGTCCTTGGCACAGCTCGGCGGGTCAGGGGTCCTGGGCACAGCCCGGCGGGTCAGGGGTCCTGGGCACAGCCCGGGGGGTCAGGGGTCCTTGGCACAGCTCGGCGGGTCAGGGGTCCTGGGCACAGCCCGGCGGGTCAGGGGTCCTGGGCACAGCCTGGGGGGTCAGGGGTCCTTGGCACAGCCCGGGGGGTCAGGGGTCCTTGGCACAGCCCGGCGGGTATTATTAGGAGCTGGCACACTTTCTTCCCATTAATCTCACTTCTTTGCAGGAGGCGACGTCTGCTATGGCCTCCTCGGCTGCTTCTCCGATGCTTTTCCTTGGTCCGGGACCCCGCAGAGACCGTACTCCCTGCTGCCATGGGCCCCCGAGAAGATAAATACCAGATTCTTCCTATTCACCAGAGAAAACCCCAATTCTTACCAGGTGATCCTCAGCATCTCCACATGTCCAGTCACAGAGAAGAAGCATGGACCTGTAATACCACTAGCACTACTACCACTTCTATTACTAGTACTACAACCACCTCTATTACTAGTACTACTATCACTTCTATTACTAGTACTACTACCACATGTATTACTGGTACTACTACAAACTCTCTATCTAGTACTACTACCGCCTCTCTTACTAGTACTAATACAAACTCTCTTACTAGTACTACTACCGGCTCTATTACTGGTACTACTACCGCCTCTATTACTGGTACTACTACCGGCTCTATTACTGGTACTAATACCGCCTCTATTACTGGTACTAATACCGGCTCTATTACTGGTACTACTACCGGCTCTATTACTGGTACTACTACCGGCTCTATTACTGGTACTACTACGGCTCTATTACTGGTACTACTACGGCTCTATTACTGGTACTACTACCGCCTCTATTACTGGTACTTCTACCGCCTCTATTACTGGTACTACTACCACCACTATTACTAATACTACTACCACCTCTATTACTGGTACTACTACCACCACTATTACTGGTACTACTGCCACCACTAATACTGGTACTACTACTATCTCTCTTACTAGTACTACTACCACCTCTATTACTAGTGCTACATTACACCTTGCTTACTAGTACTACTACCACCTCACTTACTAGTACTATTGCCACCTCGCTTACTAGTACTACTACCACCTTGCTTACTAGTACTACTACCACCTCTCTTACTGGTATTACCACCACCTCTCTTACTAGTACTACTACAGTCTCTATTACTAGTTCTACTACAGCCTCTCCTATTAGAACTACTGCCTCTCTTACTAGTACTACTATCACCTCTATTACTAGTACTACTATCACCTCTATTACTAGAACTACTATCACCTCTATTACTAGTACTACTACCATCTCTATTACTAGTACTACTACCACCTCTATTACTAATACTACTACCACCACTATTACTAGTACTACTACCACCTCTATTACTGGTACTACTACCACCACTATTACTAATACTACTACCACCTCTATTACTGGTACTACTACCACCACTATTACTGGTACTACTGCCACCACTAATACTGGTACTACTACCATCTCTCTTACTAGTACTACTACCACCTCTATTACTAGTACTACTACCACCACTATTACTAGTACTACTACCACCTCTATTACTGGTACTACTACCACCTATATTACTAATACTACTACCACCTCTATTACTGGTACTACTACCACCACTATTACTGGTACTACTGCCACCACTAATACTGGTACTACTACCATCTCTCTTACTAGTACTACTACCACCTCTATTACTAGTACTACTACCACCACTATTACTAGTACTACTACCACCACTATTACTAATACTACTACCACCTCTATTACTGGTACTACTACCACCACTATTACTGGTACTACTGCCACCACTAATACTGGTACTACTACCATCTCTCTTACTAGTACTACTACCACCTCTATTACTAGTACTACTACCACCACTATTACTGGTACTACTACCACCTCTATTACTAGTACTACATTACACCTATATTACTAGTACTACTACCACCTCTCTTACTAATACTACTACCACCTCTCTTACTGGTACTACCACCACCTCTCTTACTTGTACTACTGCAGCCTCTATTACTAGTTCTACTATAGCCTCTCTTATTAGAACTACTGCCTCTCTTACTAGTACTACTATCACCTCTATTACTAGTACTACTATCACCTCTATTACTAGTACTACTACCACCTCTATTACTGGTACTACTACCACCTTTATTACTGGTACTACTACTACTACCACTATTACTGGTACTACTACCACCTCTCTTACTAGTACTACTACCATCTCTTTTACTAGTATTACTACCACCTCTATTACTAGTACTACATTACACCTTGCTTACTAGTACTACTACCACCTCGCTTATTAATACTACTACCACCTCTATTACTAGTAGTACATTACACCTCTATTACTAGTACTACTGCCACCTCGCTTACTAGTACTACTGCCACCTTGCTTACTAGTACTACTACCACCTATTTTACTAGTACTACATTACACCTCTATTACTAGTACTACCACCACCTCGCTTACTAGTACTACTACCACCTTGCTTACTAATACTACTACCACCTCTCTTACTGGTACTACTACCACCTCTTTTACTAGTACTACTACCACCTTGCTTACTAATACTACTACCACCTCTCTTACTGGTACTACTACCACCTCTCTTACTTGTACTACTACACCTTCTATTACTAGTTCACTACAGCCTCTCTTACTAGTACTACTATCACCTCTATTACTGGTACTACTACCTCCTTTATTACTGGTACTATTATGATTTCTGTTACTGGTACTACTACCACCACTATTACTGGTACTACTATCACCACTATTACCAGTACTACTACTACCTCGCTTGCTGGTGCTACTACCACCTCTCTTACTAGTACTACTACAGCCTCTATTACTAGTTCTACTACAGCCTCTCTTACTAGAACTACTGTCTCTATTACTGGTACTACTACCAGCTCTCTTACTAGTACTACTATCCACTCTATTACTAGTACTACTACCGCCTCTTACTAGTACTACTATCCCCTCTATTACTAGTACTACTACCGCCTCTTACTAGTACTACTACCATCTCTCTTACTAGTACTACCACCACCTCTCTTATTAGTACTACCACCGCCTCTCTTACTAGTTCTACTACTGCCTTACTAGTACTACTACCACCTTGCTTACTAGTACTAATACCACCTCTATTACTAGTACTACATTACACCTCTATTACTAGTACTACTACCACCACCTCGCTTACTAGTACTACTACCACCTCGCTTACTAATACTACTACCCCCTCTCTTACTAGTACTACTACAGCCTCTCTTACTAGAACTACTGCCTCTTTTACTAGTACTACCACCACCTCTCTTACTAGTACTACTACCGCCTCTATTACTAGTACTACTACCGCCTCTGTTACTACTAATACTACCTCTATTACCATTACTACTTCTGTAAGGGAGAGTTCACATCTCTGTTTAATTTTCCGTAAGAAGAACAGAAGAAAAAAAAAGAAAACGGACCCTGTTACACATCTGGCGTCTGTTTGAGCCATTTCCTTCTGAGATCTGTCTTTTTAGATGTAGAAAGGTACTGCATCTGTGATTTTTTTTTTCCGTCTAAAATACTGGATCTCAGACGGAAATGGCTCAAACAGACGCAGATGTGTAACAGAATCCGTTTTCTTTTTTTTTTCTGTTCTTTTTATGGAAAATGAAACAGAGATGTGCCTCCCCCCCCTCGTTACTTGTACTATAAGTAAGTATTGCCTCCACAGTTAATAGTACTGCCATTTATATTACCACTATAACGCACACTATCACTTTTATTAGTATTACTAGTATCCCTAGTATTACCACTTTTGCTAACATTACTACCACCAGTATAACTAGTACTATCACTATTACTCACACTATCATTATGGCTTCCATATTACTAGTATTCCCTCTAGTACTACCACTTTTATTAATACTATCACTATTACTACCACTTATCACTTTCATTAATACTATTTTTTTCTATTAATACTGCTATGTATTTTACTAGTATCATGACTGCTATTACTACTTTATTTTAGTACTACTATTATAATGAGATCACTACTTCTAGTTACTTAATTATTAGCACTGTTACTACCAGTTTTACTAGTACAATCACTACCAATATTACTAGTATCCTCACTTTAACTACCACAAGTTCTATCATCATTACTAACAGTACAGCTTGTAGTATTACTTGTACCACTGCTATCCTTACCACTATTACTACACTGCAGCGCTCACCTGTGCACACACGAGGAGACACGAAATAGCTTGACCTGGATACGGCCACGAAGAAACTCCAAAAGAAAAGTAGATTCCATCTCCTCATAAAAGGTAATATTTATTAGCTTCGGACTAAAAACCAGACATCATCAAGGTAGAAAAAAAATATATGCAATTCACAGCGACGCGTTTCAGGCTCCTTAATTGCTGCCCTTCATCATGACATACAAAAGTGAAATTAAACCAGCTTTAAATACAAAATAGGAAATCACACTGATTACCACCATTACTAGTCCTACTACCATCACTACCACCACTGGCACATCTCCTATCACCAATATCACCATCACTGGTATTTTGTATCGCTATTCACTTATTTTCCAGACAATCAGCGCTGATAACATAACGAGTATCACAGCCTCAAAGTTCCAGAAAACTCGAAAGACTTGTCTGATTGTTCACGGTATGGCGGATAAAGCCGTGAATAACTGGGTGTCCGACATGTGCCAGGTAAGTGCCCGTATTACTGCACACTACTAAATTACACAGCTGGTAAGGGTGGTAGGCAAAAAAAAAAACTGTGAGGTAGAAGCCAATGTTCCTCAGGGGAAAAAATTCCTTCCCGACTCCAATCAGGCATCAGAATAACTTCCTGAATCAACGACCCCTCTCTAGTAGCTATAGCCTGTAATATTATTACGCTCCAGAAACACATCCAGGCCCCTCTTGAATTCCTTTATTGTACTCACCATCACCACCTCCTCAGGCAGAGAGCTCCATAGTCTCACTGCTCTTACAGTAAAGAGTCCATAGTCTCACTGCTCTTACAGTAAAGAGTCCATAGTCTCACTGCTCTTACAGTATAGAGTCCATAGTCTCACTGCTCTTACAGTAAAGAGTCCATAGTCTCACTGCTCTTACAGTATAGAGTCCATAGTCTCACTGCTCTTACAGTAAAGAGTCCATAGTCTCACTGCTCTTACAGTAAAGAGTCCATAGTCTCACTGCTCTTACAGTAAAGAGTCCATAGTCTCACTGCTCTTACAGTAAAGAGTCCATAGTCTCACTGCTCTTACAGTAAAGAGTCCATAGTCTCACTGCTCTTACAGTAAAGAGTCCATAGTCTCACTGCTCCTCCAGTATAGAGTCCATAGTCTCACTGCTCTTACAGTAAAGAGTCCATAGTCTCACTGCTCTTACAGTAAAGAGTCCATAGTCTCACTGCTCTTACAGTATAGAGTCCATAGTCTCACTGCTCTTACAGTAAAGAGTCCATAGTCTCACTGCTCTTATAGTAGAGTCTATAGTCTCACTGCTCTTACAGTAAAGAGTCCATAGTCTCACTGCTCTTACAGTAAAGAGTCCATAGTCTCACTGCTCTTACAGTAAATAGTCCATAGTCTCACTGCTCTTACAGTAAAGAGTCCATAGTCTCACTGCTCTTACAGTAAAGAGTCCATAGTCTCACTGCTCTTACAGTAAAGAGTCCATAGTCTCACTGCTCTTACCGTAAAGAGTCCATAGTCTCACTGCTCTTACAGTACAGAGTCCATAGTCTCACTGCTCTTACAGTAAAGAGTCCATAGTCTCACTGCTCTTACAGTAAAGAGTCCATAGTCTCACTGCTCTTACAGTATAGAGTCCATAGTCTCACTGCTCTTACAGTTAAGAGTCCATAGTCTCACTGCTATTACAGTATAGAGTCCATAGTCTCACTGCTCTTACAGTAAAGAGTCCATAGTCTCACTGCTCTTACAGTAAAGAGTCCATAGTCTCACTGCTCTTACCGTAAAGAGTCCACAGTCTCACTGCTCTTACAGTAAAGAGTCCATAGTCTCACTGCTCTTACAGTATAGAGTCCATAGTCTCACTGCTCTTACAGTAAAGAGTCCATAGTCTCACTGCTCTTACAGTAAAGAGTCCATAGTCTCACTGCTCTTACAGTACAGAGTCCATAGTCTCACTGCTCTTACAGTAAAGAGTCCATAGTCTCACTGCTCTTACAGTAAAGAGTCCATAGTCTCACTGCTCTTACAGTAAAGAGTCTATAGTCTCACTGCTCTTACAGTATAGAGTCCATAGTCTCACTGCTCTTACAGTATAGAGTCCATAGTCTCACTGCTCTTACAGTATAGAGTCCATAGTCTCACTGCTCTTACAGTAAAGAGTCCATAGTCTCACTGCTCTTACAGTAAAGAGTCCATAGTCTCACTGCTCTTACAGTAAAGAGTCCATAGTCTCACTGCTCTTACAGTAAAGAGTCCATAGTCTCACTGCTCTTACAGTAAAGAGTCTATAGTCTCACTGCTCTTACAGTATAGAGTCCATAGTCTCACTGCTCTTACAGTAAAGAGTCCATAGTCTCACTGCTCTTACAGTATAGAGTCCATAGTCTCACTGCTCTTACAGTATAGAGTCCATAGTCTCACTGCTCTTACAGTATAGAGTCCATAGTCTCACTGCTCTTACAGTATAGAGTCCATAGTCTCACTGCTCTTACAGTAAAGAGTCCATAGTCTCACTGCTCTTACAGTATAGAGTCCCATAGTCTCACTGCTCTTACAGTAAAGAGTCCATAGTCTCACTGCTCTTACAGTATAGAGTCCATAGTCTCACTGCTCTTACAGTAAAGAGTCTATAGTCTCACTGCTCTTACAGTAAAGAGTCTATAGTCTCACTGCTCTTACAGTATAGAGTCCATAGTCTCACTGCTCTTACAGTAGAGTCCATAGTCTCACTGCTCTTACCGTAAAGAGTCCATAGTCTCAATGCTCTTACAGTAAAGAGTCCATAGTCTCACTGCTCTTACAGTAAAGAGTCCATAGTCTCACTGCTCTTACAGTAAAGAGTCCATAGTCTCACTGCTCTTATAGTACAGAGTCCATAGTCTCACTGCTCTTACAGTAAAGAGTCCATAGTCTCACTGCTCTTACAGTAAAGAGTCCATAGTCTCACTGCTCTTACAGTAAAGAGTCTATAGTCTCACTGCTCTTACAGTATAGAGTCCATAGTCTCACTGCTCTTACAGTAAAGAGTCCATAGTCTCACTGCTCTTACAGTATAGAGTCCATAGTCTCACTGCTCTTACAGTATAGAGTCCATAGTCTCACTGCTCTTACAGTATAGAGTCCATAGTCTCACTGCTCTTACAGTAAAGAGTCCATAGTCTCACTGCTCTTACAGTAAAGAGTCCATAGTCTCACTGCTCTTACAGTAAAGAGTCCATAGTCTCACTGCTCTTACAGTAAAGAGTCTATAGTCTCACTGCTCTTACAGTATAGAGTCCATAGTCTCACTGCTCTTACAGTAAAGAGTCCATAGTCTCACTGCTCTTACAGTATAGAGTCCATAGTCTCACTGCTCTTACAGTATAGAGTCCATAGTCTCACTGCTCTTACAGTATAGAGTCCATAGTCTCACTGCTCTTACAGTATAGAGTCCATAGTCTCACTGCTCTTACAGTAAAGAGTCCATAGTCTCACTGCTCTTACAGTAAAGAGTCCATAGTCTCACTGCTCTTACAGTATAGAGTCCATAGTCTCACTGCTCTTACAGTAAAGAGTCTATAGTCTCACTGCTCTTACAGTAAAGAGTCCATAGTCTCACTGCTCTTACAGTATAGAGTCCATAGTCTCACTGCTCTTACAGTAAAGAGTCCATAGTCTCACTGCTCTTACAGTAAAGAGTCCATAGTCTCACTGCTCTTACAGTATAGAGTCCATAGTCTCACTGCTCTTACAGTAAAGAGTCTATAGTCTCACTGCTCTTACAGTAAAGAGTCCATAGTCTCACTGCTCTTACAGTATAGAGTCCATAGTCTCACTGCTCTTACAGTACAGAGTCCATAGTCTCACGGCTCTTACAGTAAAGAGTCCATAGTCTTACTGTTCTTACAGTAAAGAGTCTCATAGTCTCTCTGCTCTTACAGTAAAGAGTCCATAGTCTCACTGCTCTTACAGTAAAGAGTCCATAGTCTCACTGCTCTTACAGTAAAGAGTCTATAGTCTCACTGCTCTTACAGTAAAGAGTCCATAGTCTCACTGCTCTTACAGTAAAGAGTCCATAGTCTCACTGCTCTTACAGTAAAGAGTCCATAGTCTCACTGCTCTTACAGTAAAGAGTCCATAGTCTCACTGCTCTTACAGTAAAGAGTCCATAGTCTCACTGCTCTTACAGTAAAGAGTCTATAGTCTCACTGCTCTTACAGTATAGAGTCCATAGTCTCACTGCTCTTACAGTATAGAGTCCATAGTCTCACTGCTCTTACAGTAAAGAGTCCATAGTCTCACTGCTCTTACAGTATAGAGTCCATAGTCTCACTGCTCTTACAGTAAAGAGTCCATAGTCTCACTGCTCTTACAGTAAAGAGTCTATAGTCTCACTGCTCTTACAGTATAGAGTCCATAGTCTCACTGCTCTTACAGTAAAGAGTCCATAGTCTCACTGCTCTTACAGTAAAGAGTCCATAGTCTCACTGCTCTTACAGTAAAGAGTCTATAGTCCCACTGCTCTTACAGTATAGAGTCCATAGTCTCACTGCTCTTACAGTAAAGAGTCCATAGTCTCACTGCTCTTACAGTAAAGAGTACATAGTCTCACTGCTCTTACCGTAAAGAGTCCATAGTCTCACTGCTCTTACAGTAAAGAGTCCGTAGTATCACTGCTCTTACAGTATGGAGTCCATAGTCTCACTGCTCTTATAGTAAAGAGTCCATAGTCTCACTGCTCTTACAGTAAAGAGTCCATGGTCTCACTGCTCTTATAGTAAAGAGTCCATAGTCTCACCGCTCTTACAGTAAAGAGTCCATAGTCTCACTGCTCTTACAGTAAAGAGTCACATGTCTCACTGCTCTTACAGTAAAGAGTCCATAGTCTCACTGCTCTTACAGTAAAGAGTCCATAGTCTCACTGCTCTTACAGTAAAGAGTCCATAGTCTCACTGCTCTTACAGTAAAGAGTCCGTAGTATCACTGCTCTTACAGTACAGAGTCCATAGTCTGACTGCTCTTACAGTAAAGAGTCCATAGTCTCACTGCTCTTACAGTAAAGAGTCCATAGTCTCACTGCTCTTACAGTAAAGAGTCTATAGTCTCACTGCTCTTACAGTATAGAGTCCATAGTCTCACTGCTCTTACAGTAAAGAGTCCATAGTCTCACTGCTCTTACAGTATAGAGTCCATAGTCTCACTGCTCTTACAGTATAGAGTCCATAGTCTCACTGCTCTTACAGTATAGAGTCCATAGTCTCACTGCTCTTACAGTATAGAGTCCATAGTCTCACTGCTCTTACAGTAAAGAGTCCATAGTCTCACTGCTCTTACAGTAAAGAGTCCATAGTCTCACTGCTCTTACAGTATAGAGTCCATAGTCTCACTGCTCTTACAGTAAAGAGTCCATAGTCTCACTGCTCTTACAGTAAAGAGTCTATAGTCTCACTGCTCTTACAGTATAGAGTCCCATAGTCTCACTGCTCTTACAGTAAAGAGTCCATAGTCTCACTGCTCTTACAGTAAAGAGTCCATAGTCTCACTGCTCTTACAGTAAAGAGTCCATAGTCTCACTGCTCTTACAGTAAAGAGTCCATAGTCTCACTGCTCTTACAGTAAAGAGTCCATAGTCTCACTGCTCTTACAGTAAAGAGTCCATAGTCTCACTGCTCTTACAGTAAAGAGTCCATAGTCTCACTGCTCTTACAGTAAAGAGTCCATAGTCTCACTGCTCTTACATTAAAGAGTCTATAGTCTCACTGCTCTTACAGTATAGAGTCCATAGTCTCACTGCTCTTACAGTATAGAGTCCATAGTCTCACTGCTCTTACAGTAAAGAGTCCATAGTCTCACTGCTCTTACAGTATAGAGTCCATAGTCTCACTGCTCTTACAGTAAAGAGTCCATAGTCTCACTGCTCTTACAGTAAAGAGTCTATAGTCTCACTGCTCTTACAGTATAGAGTCCATAGTCTCACTGCTCTTACAGTAAAGAGTCCATAGTCTCACTGCTCTTACAGTAAAGAGTACATAGTCTCACTGCTCTTACCGTAAAGAGTCCATAGTCTCACTGCTCTTACAGTAAAGAGTCCGTAGTATCACTGCTCTTACAGTATGGAGTCCATAGTCTCACTGCTCTTATAGTAAAGAGTCCATAGTCTCACTGCTCTTACAGTAAAGAGTCCATGGTCTCACTGCTCTTATAGTAAAGAGTCCATAGTCTCACCGCTCTTACAGTAAAGAGTCCATAGTCTCACTGCTCTTACAGTAAAGAGTCCATAGTCTCACTGCTCTTATAGTAAAGAGTCCATAGTCTCACTGCTCTTACAGTAAAGAGTCCGTAGTATCACTGCTCTTACAGTACAGAGTCCATAGTCTGACTGCTCTTACAGTAAAGAGTCCATAGTCTCACTGCTCTTACAGTAGAGTCCATAGTCTCACTGCTCTTATAGTAAAGAGTCCATAGTCTCACTGCTCTTACAGTATAAAGTCCATAGTCTCACTGCTCTTACAGAAAAGAGTCCATAGTCTCACTGCTCTTATAGTAAAGAGTCCATAGTCTCACTGCTCTTACAGTAAAGAGTCCATAGTCTCACTGCTCTTACAGTAGAGTCCATAGTCTCACTGCTCTTACAGTAAAGAGTACATAGTCTCACTGCTCTTACAGTAAAGAGTCCATAGTCTCACTGCTCTTACAGTATAAAGTCCGTAGTATCACTGCTCTTACAGTAGAGTCCATAGTCTCACTGCTCTTATAGTAAAGAGTCCATAGTCTCACTGCTCTTACAGTAAAGAGTACATAGTCTCACTGCTCTTACAGTAAAGAGTACATAGTCTCACTGCTCTTACAGTAAAGAGTACATAGTCTCACTGCTCTTACAGTAAAGAGTCCATAGTCTCACTGCTCTTACAGTAAAGAGTCCATAGTCTCACTGCTCTTACAGTAAAGAGTCCATAGTCTCACTGCTCTTACAGTAAAGAGTCCATAGTCTCACTGCTCTTACAGTAAAGAGTCCATAGTCTCACTGCTCTTACAGTAAAGAGTACATAGTCTCACTGCTCTTACCGTAAAGAGTCCATAGTCTCACTGCTCTTACAGTATGGAGTCCATAGTCTCACTGCTCTTATAGTAAAGAGTCCATAGTCTCACTGCTCTTACAGTAAAGAGTTCATGGTCTCACTGCTCTTATAGTAAAGAGTCCATAGTCTCACCGCTCTTACAGTAAAGAGTCCATAGTCTCACTGCTCTTACAGTAAAGAGTCACATGTCTCACTGCTCTTACAGTAAAGAGTCCATAGTCTCACTGCTCTTATAGTAAAGAGTCCATAGTCTCACTGCTCTTACAGTAAAGAGTCCGTAGTATCACTGCTCTTACAGTATAGAGTCCATAGTCTCACTGCTCTTACAGTAAAGAGTCCATAGTCTCACTGCTCTTACAGTATGGAGTCCATAGTCTCACTGCTCTTATAGTAAAGAGTCCATAGTCTCACTGCTCTTACAGTATGGAGTCCATAGTCTCACTGCTCTTATAGTAAAGAGTCCATAGTCTCACTGCTCTTACAGTAAAGAGTCCATGGTCTCACTGCTCTTATAGTAAAGAGTCCATAGTCTCACCGCTCTTACAGTAAAGAGTCCATAGTCTCACTGCTCTTACAGTAAAGAGTCACATGTCTCACTGCTCTTACAGTAAAGAGTCCATAGTCTCACTGCTCTTATAGTAAAGAGTCCATAGTCTCACTGCTCTTACAGTAAAGAGTCCGTAGTATCACTGCTCTTACAGTACAGAGTCCATAGTCTGACTGCTCTTACAGTAAAGAGTCCATAGTCTCACTGCTCTTACAGTAGAGTCCATAGTCTCACTGCTCTTATTGTAAAGAGTCCATAGTCTCACTGCTCTTACAGTATAAAGTCCATAGTCTCACTGCTCTTACAGTAAAGAGTCCATAGTCTCACTGCTCTTACAGTAAAGAGTCCATAGTCTCACTGCTCTTACAGTAGAGTCCATAGTCTCACTGCTCTTACAGTAAAGAGTCCATAGTCTCACTGCTCTTACAGTAAAGAGTCCATAGTCTCACTGCTCTTACAGTATAAAGTCCATAGTCTCACTGCTCTTACAGTAGAGTCCATAGTCTCACTGCTCTTATAGTAAAGAGTCCATAGTCTCACTGCTCTTACAGTAAAGAGTCCATAGTCTCACTGCTCTTACAGTAGAGTCCATAGTCTCACTGCTCTTACAGTAAAGAGTACATAGTCTCACTGCTCTTACAGTAAAGAGTACATAGTCTCACTGCTCTTACAGTAAAGAGTACATAGTCTCACTGCTCTTACAGTAAAGAGTCCATAGTCTCACTGCTCTTACAGTAAAGAGTCCATAGTCTCACTGCTCTTACAGTACAGAGTCCATAGTCTCACTTATCTTATAGTAAAGAGTCCATAGTCTCACTGCTCTTACAGTACAGAGTCCATAGTCTGACTGCTCTTACAGTAAAGAGTCCATAGTCTCACTGCTCTTACAGTAAAGAGTCCATAGTCTCACTGCTCTTACAGTAAAGAGTCCATAGTCTCACTGCTCTTACAGTAAAGAGTCCATAGTCTCACTGCTCTTACAGTAAAGAGTCCATAGTCTCACTGCTCCTACAGTAAAGAGTCCATAGTCTCACTGCTCTTACAGTAAAGAGTCCATAGTTTCACTGCTCTTACAGTATAGAGTCCATAGTCTCACTGCTCTTACAGTATAGAGTCCATAGTCTCACTGCTCTTACAGTAAAGAGTCCATAGTCTCACTGCTCTTACAGTAAAGAGTCCATAGTCTCACTGCTCTTACAGTATAGAGTCCATAGTCTCACTGCTCTTACAGTAAAGAGTCCATAGTCTCACTGCTCTTACAGTAAAGAGTCTATAGTCTCACTGCTCTTACAGTATAGAGTCCCATAGTCTCACTGCTCTTACAGTAAAGAGTCCATAGTCTCACTGCTCTTACAGTAAAGAGTCCATAGTCTCACTGCTCTTACAGTAAAGAGTCCATAGTCTCACTGCTCTTACAGTAAAGAGTCCATAGTCTCACTGCTCTTACAGTAAAGAGTCCATAGTCTCACTGCTCTTACAGTAAAGAGTCCATAGTCTCACTGCTCTTACAGTAAAGAGTCCATAGTCTCACTGCTCTTACAGTAAAGAGTCCATAGTCTCACTGCTCTTACATTAAAGAGTCTATAGTCTCACTGCTCTTACAGTATAGAGTCCATAGTCTCACTGCTCTTACAGTATAGAGTCCATAGTCTCACTGCTCTTACAGTAAAGAGTCCATAGTCTCACTGCTCTTACAGTATAGAGTCCATAGTCTCACTGCTCTTACAGTAAAGAGTCCATAGTCTCACTGCTCTTACAGTAAAGAGTCTATAGTCTCACTGCTCTTACAGTATAGAGTCCATAGTCTCACTGCTCTTACAGTAAAGAGTCCATAGTCTCACTGCTCTTACAGTAAAGAGTACATAGTCTCACTGCTCTTACAGTAAAGAGTCCATAGTCTCACTGCTCTTACAGTAAAGAGTCCGTAGTATCACTGCTCTTACAGTATGGAGTCCATAGTCTCACTGCTCTTATAGTAAAGAGTCCATAGTCTCACTGCTCTTACAGTAAAGAGTCCATGGTCTCACTGCTCTTATAGTAAAGAGTCCATAGTCTCACCGCTCTTACAGTAAAGAGTCCATAGTCTCACTGCTCTTACAGTAAAGAGTCACATGTCTCACTGCTCTTACAGTAAAGAGTCCATAGTCTCACTGCTCTTATAGTAAAGAGTCCATAGTCTCACTGCTCTTACAGTAAAGAGTCCGTAGTATCACTGCTCTTACAGTACAGAGTCCATAGTCTGACTGCTCTTACAGTAAAGAGTCCATAGTCTCACTGCTCTTACAGTAGAGTCCATAGTCTCACTGCTCTTATAGTAAAGAGTCCATAGTCTCACTGCTCTTACAGTATAAAGTCCATAGTCTCACTGCTCTTACAGAAAAGAGTCCATAGTCTCACTGCTCTTATAGTAAAGAGTCCATAGTCTCACTGCTCTTACAGTATAGAGTCCATAGTCTCACTGCTCTTACAGTAAAGAGTCCATAGTCTCACTGCTCTTACAGTAGAGTCCATAGTCTCACTGCTCTTACAGTAAAGAGTACATAGTCTCACTGCTCTTACAGTAAAGAGTCCATAGTCTCACTGCTCTTACAGTATAAAGTCCATAGTCTCACTGCTCTTACAGTAGAGTCCATAGTCTCACTGCTCTTATAGTAAGGAGTCCATAGTCTCACTGCTCTTACAGTAAAGAGTACATAGTCTCACTGCTCTTACAGTAAAGAGTACATAGTCTCACTGCTCTTACAGTAAAGAGTACATAGTCTCACTGCTCTTACAGTAAAGAGTCCATAGTCTCACTGCTCTTACAGTAAAGAGTCCATAGTCTCACTGCTCTTACAGTAAAGAGTCCATAGTCTCACTGCTCTTACAGTAAAGAGTCCATAGTCTCACTGCTCTTACAGTAAAGAGTCCATAGTCTCACTGCTCTTACAGTAAAGAGTACATAGTCTCACTGCTCTTACCGTAAAGAGTCCATAGTCTCACTGCTCTTACAGTATGGAGTCCATAGTCTCACTGCTCTTATAGTAAAGAGTCCATAGTCTCACTGCTCTTACAGTAAAGAGTCCATGGTCTCACTGCTCTTATAGTAAAGAGTCCATAGTCTCACCGCTCTTACAGTAAAGAGTCCATAGTCTCACTGCTCTTACAGTAAAGAGTCCATAGTCTCACTGCTCTTATAGTAAAGAGTCCATAGTCTCACTGCTCTTACAGTAAAGAGTCCGTAGTATCACTGCTCTTACAGTATAGAGTCCATAGTCTCACTGCTCTTACAGTAAAG
This sequence comes from Bufo bufo, assembly GCF_905171765.1. NCBI lineage: Eukaryota > Metazoa > Chordata > Amphibia > Anura > Bufonidae > Bufo > Bufo bufo. The sequence continues at coordinate 4,270,361 of NC_053394.1, read as the reverse complement.
AGTCCATAGTCTCACTGCTCTTACAGTATGGAGTCCATAGTCTCACTGCTCTTATAGTAAAGAGTCCATAGTCTCACTGCTCTTACAGTATGGAGTCCATAGTCTCACTGCTCTTATAGTAAAGAGTCCATAGTCTCACTGCTCTTACAGTAAAGAGTCCATGGTCTCACTGCTCTTATAGTAAAGAGTCCATAGTCTCACCGCTCTTACAGTAAAGAGTCCATAGTCTCACTGCTCTTACAGTAAAGAGTCACATGTCTCACTGCTCTTACAGTAAAGAGTCCATAGTCTCACTGCTCTTATAGTAAAGAGTCCATAGTCTCACTGCTCTTACAGTAAAGAGTCCGTAGTATCACTGCTCTTACAGTACAGAGTCCATAGTCTGACTGCTCTTACAGTAAAGAGTCCATAGTCTCACTGCTCTTACAGTAGAGTCCATAGTCTCACTGCTCTTATTGTAAAGAGTCCATAGTCTCACTGCTCTTACAGTATAAAGTCCATAGTCTCACTGCTCTTACAGTAAAGAGTCCATAGTCTCACTGCTCTTACAGTAGAGTCCATAGTCTCACTGCTCTTACAGTAAAGAGTCCATAGTCTCACTGCTCTTACAGTAAAGAGTCCATAGTCTCACTGCTCTTACAGTATAAAGTCCATAGTCTCACTGCTCTTACAGTAGAGTCCATAGTCTCACTGCTCTTATAGTAAAGAGTCCATAGTCTCACTGCTCTTACAGTAAAGAGTCCATAGTCTCACTGCTCTTACAGTAGAGTCCATAGTCTCACTGCTCTTACAGTAAAGAGTACATAGTCTCACTGCTCTTACAGTAAAGAGTACATAGTCTCACTGCTCTTACAGTAAAGAGTACATAGTCTCACTGCTCTTACAGTAAAGAGTCCATAGTCTCACTGCTCTTACAGTAAAGAGTCCATAGTCTCACTGCTCTTACAGTACAGAGTCCATAGTCTCACTTATCTTATAGTAAAGAGTCCATAGTCTCACTGCTCTTACAGTACAGAGTCCATAGTCTGACTGCTCTTACAGTAAAGAGTCCATAGTCTCACTGCTCTTACAGTAAAGAGTCCATAGTCTCACTGCTCTTACAGTAAAGAGTCCATAGTCTCACTGCTCTTACAGTAAAGAGTCCATAGTCTCACTGCTCTTACAGTAAAGAGTCCATAGTCTCACTGCTCCTACAGTAAAGAGTCCATAGTCTCACTGCTCTTACAGTAAAGAGTCCATAGTCTCACGTCTCTTACAGTATAGAGTCCATAGTCTCACTGCTCCTACAGTAAAGAGTCCATAGTCTCACTGCTCTTACAGTAAAGAGTCCATAGTCTCACTGCTCTTTCGTTAAATAGTCCCATAGTCTCATAGATTCTGGTAGCCGGGATTGCGTAAGTGTGTCGAGGACTATGTGTCAGCCTGTAGTACCTGTGCACACGCTAAGGTGACACATACTCGGCCTTCCGGATCCCTACTTCCGTTGCCCATCCCGTCCAGACCTTGGACTCACTTATCCATGGATTTTTAGGAAAGACAGTTATTCTGGTGGTAGTTGATCTCTTTTGTAAAATGTCGCACTTTATAGCGTTGCCGGGCCTACCTAATGCTAAAACACTTGCTCAAGTATTTGTTGACAACATTGTGAAACTTCATGGTATTCCCTCTGACGTGGTCTCAGATCGGGGGACTCAGTTTGTGTCCAGATTCTGGAAGGCGTTCTGTACTCGGCTGGGGTACAACTGTCCTTTTCTTCGGCTTTTCATCCTCAGATTCCTCAGTCGAACGGACAGACGGAGAGCATTTATCAGAGTCTGGAGACTTACTTGAGATGTTTTGTCTCTGAGAACCGGGAGAAGTGGTCTTCGTTTTTGTCTTTGGCAGAGTTTGCCATAAATAATCAAAGACAGGAGTCCACTGGTGAGTCGCGTTTTTTCGGGGCATATGGGTTTCACCCACAGTTTGGCACATTTTCTGGTTCAGATACTTCTGTTATACCTGAGGAGGAGCGTTTTTCGTCATTATTGTCATCTATATGGTGGAAAATTCAAGATAACGTGATGAATATGGGCAACAAGTATAAACATGTTGCTGACAGGAAACGTATGAGTGGTCCGGACCTGATTCTGTGTGGCTGTCCACAAGAAACAATAAGTTGAAGATTCCTTCTTGGAAGTTGGGTCCAAGGTTTATTGCTCCATATAAGATCACTGCCATTATTAATCCTGTAGCTTTTCGTCTTGAACTTCCTCTGGCTCTGAAAATTCATAATGTGTTTCATAAATCTTTGTTGAAGAGATCTGTTGAACCTTTGGAGCCGTCTTCCTAGCCACCCGCTCCTGTCATGGTGGACGGTAGTTTGGAATTCCAGATCGCCAAGATTATTGACTCTCCAGTTCTCCATAGATCTCTTCAGTATCTTGTTCACTGAAAGGGTTATGGACCAGAGGAGAGGATGTGGGTACCGGCATCTGACATAAATGCCAGTCGTTTGGTGAAAGCTTTTTACAGGTCTCACCCGGATAAGGTCATTCCTGGGTGCCCGGCGGTCACCTGTAGAAAGGGAAGGGGGGGTACTGTCACGAACGTACCGAGATATACAAGCGTCCTGGCGACAGTGAGTGGCAGGAGATCTGTGAGACTGGCAACACATGGTTTGATCTGACAGGTTTTCCTTGTGGATCAATAGGCGTCTGTGTTTCTGGTACTGGCCGCACCTCTTGTCTCAGGTGTTGCTAATGTGGTCATTTAACCTTCCTTATTTATAGTTGCTTCTCCCACTATGCTGTGCAGTTTATAGCTTCTGTGCCTGTGAATAGTGTGTGGTTGGATCTTGGCTGAGTTTCTGGTTCTTCCATAGCCCCTTTGAAGTTAAGTCTTTCCCTTCCCTTTTGTATTTTGTTTGGGTTCTGTGTGTTGCATTTCCCTATTGTATTGTATTAGGCCTGAAGGAGACTCCTGTTCGTCCTTCCTTTTGGAGGAACAGGTAGTCTCGTCCATGCCATTAGTACCAGGGTCCTATAGGGCTAGATAGGACTCTAGGTATTCCTGCGCATGAACTTGCCTACCTTTGGGGTCTGTTTATACTGGTAGTCAGTCAGGATTTTGGTTAGGGTTTTCACTAGGAGGTGTCCATCTTCCTTCCCTAGTTCTTAGGCATGATTCTATGTTCCTCCCTTCCCTCCTATGATCGGTGTGATGTTTACCTCCCACACCGAAGCGTGACAGTCTGTCAGTAACAGGGGGTGCAGCTGTGACCACCTCTGTCAGTAACAGGGGAAGGGCTGTGACCATTTCTGTCAGAAACAGGGCACCTGTCACGGATGGTGTTGCAGAAAACAAGAAGTAACTGTCACGACTGTGACTGATCCAATCAGGTCTGGGAGGAGAAGGTCGCAGCGACTTGCTACTCGCGATAGCTTGTGAGTTTGCTCCGTGGTTCAGGGTATGTCATCTGGGTTTTGCCTTGTGAACTTTTTTGTCCTGACTGGGAGTTTGTAGGCATCCTTCTCAGGTGAGTCCTGTCTGCCACTCCCAGCTACTATATTAGTTTCACTTTCACTTGCAGTCATTGCCAGATATAGTCCTTACTTCCAGTTCTATTCTGAAGGAGATCGTTTGATGGTGTTGCTGTGGAGCTCTTGTCCGGCGTGGACTGTCGTGATTGGGATCGCCTTCTCTGCTCGTGACTGGATAAGTCTATCTCTGATATAGTTTGTTTGTTGCTGTCTTCCCCTGCTGTTCTCCTAGACATGAGTGATGGTGACTAGTGCTCCCATCGGCCTTTCCCCACTCTAGGCTTGTTAGGGTGACTGAGGGTTTAGGCATCCTGCTCGCCGCACGGGTTCACACCCCGTCTAGGGTATCAGGGCAGACAGGTGCCAGCTTAGGGTTAGTCAGGGGTGGCCATACTATTCCCATCCGTAGACAAAGGTCCCCCTTCCCCTCCGTCTGGTGCGACACGACTGCTGCTGGGGTAGCGGTCGTGACAGTAACAAATAAAGATCCGACTGACTTGATCCCAAACTAAGGAACAAAAGGGTGAGCCCTATTAAAGCCCTAGAGCTCTCCCTGGCTGCTCAGCCCATGCAAAGATCTCAATGATAGAAAGTTGCATGTCCACGTACCTCGACTGTGTGACACCTGAACACCCTATAATAGTGAGGGTACACGACCACTGGCTCCCTACACTTAATATGGAGGGAGTCAGGGTCACCTAGGATCAAGCCAACAGGAAAACACAAATAAAGAAATAGACTTATCTGAGGAACCAGCAATAGCAACTACAAGCAGTGAACAGAATCGAGGAAGTAGTATAAACTGCAAAGTGAAGCAGTATGGGAGGAGATATATAGGGAGGCAATCACTGCTAATAGATGACAGCTAGGAGAGGGAGAAGAGATGTCAAAGCGAAACCAAAACAAAAGAACATCATGCAGGAGGTACTGAAGAACGTCTATCAGAACGTCTCAGAGATCTGGCGGTGACAGCACCGGGCTGTGACCCTGTATGTCAGTAACAGGGGGCGGGGCTATGACCACCTCTGTCAGTAACAGGGGAGGGGCTGTGACCCTTTCTGTCAGTAACGGGGCGGGGCTGTGATGACATCTGTCAGTAACAGGGGACGGGGCTGTGACCACCTCTCAGACTTTAATATCTAATCGATAATATCATCCTCTTGGCCTCAGGCCATTCTGGCAGCAGAAGACGTGAACTGTATCGGAGTTGATTGGCGCCGTGGGTCGGGAAGCATCAAACTTTACGTCCAGGCTGCAAACAACGCCCGAGTCGTGGGCGCAGAGATCGCCAATCTGATGAGGAGCTGGCAGGTAAGTCCCAGGTGATGCTACTTACCAGTATGTAGGAAGCCTGTGCCTCAGGAGGTCGGTTCGCAGTGAGGAGCGGTCGTCACCCTGCACCCAGAGACACGGACGCTAGTATATTTGCAAACACTGATGATCTGTGTCCTCTGTGACCCCACTAAGATCAGGCTCCATAAGCCATGACCAGGCCACAGGGGCTCACTTGAGTGTGGGTGACAAGATGGATGCTTTAGTCATACTCACGGTTTCCTGAAGCTCCCTGGGCTGGCCTGCAGTGATAAGAAGTCGCACTGGTTCTGGGGTTCTCCTGCCTAATGGTGGTTGAGGTGCCCTTGATGTTGCTGTTTTATGGCACGAGGCAGGGTCCCGTTGACGCCAGCACCTTGAGGTGTAAATGTAGTGTGGTATAATGAGAAGACCGGTGTTGGTATAACTGATGCACAGCACTGTACTGAAGCCGGTCAGCAGGTGATCCACACAAGCTCTAGTCACATGAAATGCAGGCTTTACAGGCAATTCCAGTAGATCCCAGAGATTGTATATGGAGGCTAGCTTCTCACTATCAGACTGGGTATATGGAGGCCAGCTTCTCACTCTATCAGACTTAGTATATGGAGGTTAGCTTCTCTCTCTATCAGACTGGGTATTTGAAGGCTAGCTCCTCTCTCTATCAGACTGGGTATATGGAGACTAGCTTTTCACTCTATCAGACTGGATATATGGAGGCTAGCTTCTCACTCTATCAGACTGGGTATATGGAGGTTAGCTTCTCTCTCTATCAGACCGGGTATATGGAGGCTAGCTTCTCTCTCTCTCTCTCTAGTTCTCAGGCATGATTCCATGTTCCATGTTCCTCTCTTCCCTCCTATGATCGGTGTGATGTTTACCTCCTACACCGAAGCGTGACAGTCTGTCAGGCTTTACAGGCAATTCCAGTAGATCCCAGAGATTGTATATGGAGGCTAGCTTCTCACTCTATCAGACTGGGTATATGGAGGCTAGCTTCTCACTCTATCAGACTGGGTATATGGAGGCTAGCTTCTCTCTCTCTCTCTCTCTCTCTCTCTCTCTCTCTATCACACTGGGTATATGGAGGCTTGCTTCTCTCTCTCTATTAGACTGGGTATATGGAGGCTAGCTTCACTCTCTGTCAGACTGGGAATATGGAGGCTAGCTTCTCTCTCCTTCCGACTGGGTATATGGAGGCTAGCTTATCTCTCCATCAGACTGGGTATATGGAGGTTAGCTTCTCTCTCTATCAGACTGGTCAATCTCTGTATTTGCAGCTACCACTTCTGCAGGAAGGCTATTCCATGCATCCACTACTCTCTCAGTAAAGTAATACTTCCTGATATTACTTTTAAACCTTTGCCCCTCTAATTTAAAACTATGTCCTCTTGTAGCAGTTTTTCTTCTTGTAAATCTTCTCTCCTCTTTTACCTTCTTGATTCCCTTTATGTATTTAGCAGTTTCTCTCATCTCCCCTCTGTCTCGTCTTTCTTCCAAGCTCTACATGTTAAGGTCCTTTAATCTTTCCTGGTAAGTTTTATCCTGCAATCCATCTACCAGTTTAGTAGCTCTTCTCTGAACTCTCTCCAAAGTATCAATATCCTTGATCACAATACTCCAGATGAGGTCTCACTAGTGCTCTGTAGAGCGGCATGAGCGCCTCCCTCTGTCTACTGGTAATGCCTCTCCCTATACACCCAAGCATTCTGCTAGCATCTCCTGCTGCTCTATGACATGGTTTGCCTACCTTTAAGTCTTCTGAAATAATGACCCCTAAATCCCTTTCCTCAGATACTGAGGTCAGGACTGTGTCACTGATTGTATATTCTGCTCTTGGGTTTTTACGCCCCAGGTGCATTATCTTGCACTTATCAACATTAAATTTTAGTTGCCATATTTTTGACCATTCCTCTAGTTTTCCTAAGTCCTTTTCCATTTGGTGTATCCCTCCAGGAACATCAACCCTGTTACAAATCTTTGTGTCATCAGCAAAAAGACACACCTTACCATCGAGGCCTTCTGCAATTTCGCTGATAAAGATATTAAACAATATGGGTCCCAGAACAGATCCCTGAGGTACCCCACTGGTAACAAGACCATGGTCTGAATATACTCCATTGACTACAACCCTCTGTTGTCTGTCTCTCAGCCACTGCCTAATCCATTCAACAATATGGGAGTCCAAGCCCAAAGACTGCAATTTATTGATAAGCTTTCTATGTGGGACAGTATAAAAAGCCTTACTAAAGTCTAGATAAGCGATGTCTACTGCACCTCCTCCATCTATTATTTTAGTCACCCAATCAAAAAATCTATAAGATTAGTTTGACATGATCTCCCTGAAGTAAACCCATGCTGTTTTTCATCTTTCAATCCATGGGATTTTAGATGTTCCACAATCCTCTCCTTAAGTATGGTTTCCATTAATTTCCCCACTATTGATGTCAGGCTTACTGGCCTATAGTTGCCCGATTCCTCCCTACTACCTTTCTTGTGAATGGGCACAACATTTGCTAATTTCCAATCTTCTGGGACGACTCCTGTTGCCAGTGATTGGTTAAATAAATCTGTTAATGGTTTTGCTAGTTCACCGCTGAGCTCTTTTAATAGCTTTGGGTGTATCCCATCAGGCCCCTGTGACTTATTTGTATTAATTTTAGACAGCTGACTCAGAACCTCTTCCTCTGTAAAGACACATGCATCAAAAGATTCTTTAGTCTTCTTTCCTAACTGAGGTCCTTCTCCTTCATTTTCCTTTGTAAAAACTGAACAGAAGTATTCATTGAGGCAGTCAGCTAGTTCTTTATCTTCTTCCATATACCTTCCTTCTTTTGTTTTTAATTTAGTAATTCCTTGTTTTAGTTTCCTTTTTTCATTTATGTATCTGAAGAATGCCTTCTTGCCTTTTTTCCCTGACTGAGCTAATTTCTCTTCTGCCTGTGCTTTGGAAGCTCTTATAACTTGTTTGGCCTCTCTCTGCCTAATCTTATAAATTTGTCTGTCATCCTCATTTAGTTTTTTTTTTTATAATTCCTAAATGCTATCTTTTTGTTTTTAATGATTTTGGCCACTTCTGCTGAGTACCACAGTGGTCTCTTCCTTTTTTTGCTTTTACTGACAAGCCTAATGCAATCTTCTGTTGCCTTCAATAGTGCCACTTTTAAGTAGTCCCATTTCTCCTGGACTCCAATGAAGCTGTTCCAATCTGATAGGGACTTGTAAACCACTAATCTAATTTTAGAAAAGTCTGTTTTTCTAAAATCTAAAACTTTTGTTTTTGTGTGGTGTGACTCAGTCACTGTACTTATAGTAAACCACACTGACTGGTGATCACTAGATCCCAAGCTTTCCCCTACAGTAATATCAGATACCAAATTCCCATTTGTGAATACTAAATCTAAAATGGCCGCCTTCCGGGTTGGCTCCTCCACTACTTGCTGTAGAGATAATCCCAGTAGGGAATTTATAATATCTGCACTCCTGGCAGAACTAGCTATTTTGGTTTTCCAGTTTACATCTGGAAGATTGAAGTCTCCCATAATGATAACTTCCCCCTTCAATGTCATTTTAGCTATTTCCTCAACTAGTAGATCATCTAATTCTTTGACTTGGCTAGGTGGTCTATATATCACACCTACACAAGTTACCTTATGATTATCAAGCTGCACGGTAACCTAAACTGACTCTAAATTGTTCTCGCTAACTTGTATCAAATTAGATTTTATGTTATCTTTCACATACAGGGCCACCCCTCCCCCCTTCTTGCCTTCTCTGTCTTTCCTGTATAGAGAGAACCCTGGTATTGATATATCCCAGTCATTACTCCCCTTGAACCACGTCTCAGTAACAGCCACTACATCTATATTCTCAGATGCCATTATAGCCTCAAGTTTATTGATCTTATTCCCTAGACTGCGAGCATTTGTAGACAAGACTCTGAGCTTGTCATTTCTTAACCTTTGTGCTACTGGCCTCTTCTGGCATTGTTCCGGGGGGCAGTTGGACTGCTGGATTATCACTCTTTTGCCCCCCTTTCCTAGTTTAAATGCTTCTTAGCAAATACCTGGAACTGTTCACCGAGGACATTCGTTCCTTTGAGAGAAAGATGCAAACCATCTTTCTTGTACAGTTCTTTTCCATTCCAATAAGAGCTAACATGAGACACAAAGCCAAACCCTTAAGATGCTGGTGGGCTGTAGGGGAATGGAGTCTCCCTCCAGGAGCTGCTCCTCGCCACTCTGAGGTCTTCACTCCTTCGCAGGCATCCATGAACTCCAGAATCTTCCTCCTATATAGGACAGATGGACCTGGCCCTGATTAGCCTCATGGGACCTCCGCCTCCCTATATAACCTTCTGGGATTTGTAGTACATGCAAATAATACATAAAATACAGTGATATTAACACTTTCAGTGCTTTGCAGTGTATTTCAGGACATTGCACATACAGCGGCAGCACGCATGCTCGACTGCGGCTCCATTCATATGTGGCCCAAGGCCCTGACTCCAAGAAAGTATCCCCAATCCCTTCAGTCAGTGTCATGATAAAGAGGCGTCCTAAACACAGCAGAGCCGCGTGTGCAGAGGCTGCACAACCTCTGTCCGCTGCTGTACAGGATCTATACACTACTGTGTCTCCTCAGGAGGAGCTGGAATATCCACCGTCCAACATTCACATCATCGGGCACAGCCTGGGTGCACATGCTGCGGGAGAAGCCGGGAGGAGACATCCCAGAGTCCGGAGGATCACAGGTACGGAGAGCACCCCGACCCGAGGTTAAATGGAGTATCACAGTCACTGGTATTATAAACGTCCTGATCCGGGGTTATATGGAGTATTACAGTCACTGGTGTTAGATACTCCACATAACCCAGTATCAGGACATATCACAGTCACTGGTATTAGTTAATTTATGCATCTTCCTAGTAGACAACGAGGGACATTAATTAAGACTGGCGTTACCACATTTTCCGATATGTTTTAATATGCTCCCATATGTTCTCATATGTTCCCTTACTTTCCGATATATGTTCCCAAACTTTCCAATATGTTCCCATACGTTCCCACACTTTCCCACATGTTTTGATATGTTTACACAATTTTCCATATGTTCCGATATGCTCCCATACGTTTTCTATACATTCTAATATGTTCCCACACTTTCCCATATGTTGCCACACATTCCCACACTTTCACATACATTCCAATATGCTCCCATATGTTCTGATACATTCCTAAACTTTCCAATATGTTCCGATATGTTACCATACGTTCCCACACTTACCCATACGTGCCAATACGTTCCCACACTTTCTCATATGTTTCGATACGTTCCCACATTTTCTCATACGTTCCAATATGCGCCCATTTGTTCTGATACGTTTCCACAATTTCCCATAGTCCTTGTAGTTCCAGTAGCAACACTTTAGACCTGACACAAAGCAGAGACCCTAACTAGCTAACTACAGAACTGGTCTCAGTCTCTAGGCGCCAACACTGCGTGCACGATTTTACCAACCAGGGTCTGCTCTTTATCCGTTGACAACTCGGAACCTAACAACCAGTCTCTCCAGCAAACATGAAGTCCTGCAGGGTGCAGCTTTGTTCCTCAGCTCTTATCAGCCTTCCTGGAAACAATCTTCCTTTCCCTGGACAGGATCTGGGTCTTGGACAACAATCAGCTTCACTCAGCTGCAACTCCTGGATCCATCGGATTCTCTGCTCACACACAGCTCCTCAGTCTCAACTAGCTTCTAAGATGGCTCCTGTTCTACTTCTTCATGCTCTGAAAAACCACACCTCTCATGAATATGGAAATATGTATATGCAGTCAGTCAGCTGTGCCTAGGAAACAGCAGCATCTTGTGGCCAAACAGCAGAACGTCAGTCCAGAACATTTAATTTAATCCACACACAGTGTTCAAACAATGGGAGATGTTTCTCAATCTCACATGCCACCTCACTAAAGGTTGTGTCCTGAAAACTCTCACCATACAAACTCATCCTGGGCATAGCGCTGTGGGGGCACACAGCATTGGGCCTCCTTGACCTACGTAGAGTGATAGGCACAGAAGCACTAGGGACGTCAGGCACATTTAATGGGAGAGGAGCTGCAGCTGCTGACCGCTCAACACTTTCTCTCGGTGGCAAACTTGCCACGGCTGGCGCCTCGGTGGGTACCGGGGCAGGGGCAACCCACCCTTACTTCTCCTACTCCTTCTCTAAGGGAATTTCCTCTGTATTCTGAGCAGGAGGAGGCATCTCCTCTGCGCATATTGGTTCATCAAAATGACAACACCTCAACATGTTACAGTGCAAGTTTCATGAGGGCTCCCCAGTCCCTATTGGCTCTACCTCATAGACCGGGATGGACAGGTCTACCTTTCTCTTCACTGTGTATGGGACTGCCTCCCATTGCCCATCCAACTTCCCAGATGGCCGTTTGGCTTTGACTATCACTCGATCACCCGGGGCATACCCATCCCTCTGCACTGGTCTCGGGTTAGGGTGTACCACTTGTCCCAGGTGCTCCCCCACAACCTTGCAGATCATTCTCAGCCGGCAGCGGTGCTCTTGCACCCAAGTGATGGTACTTCTCGGTGGTGGCTCCATCAGATCGGGCATGTGGAGATCCTCAATCTCCCATCCAGCTCTCCCAAACATGAGCATATGTGGGGAGTACCTGATGGTACTGTGTACCCTGTTGTTATAGGCCCACATCAGTTCAGGTAGGTATTCGGGCCACCGAGTCTTTTGCCTATCCTCCTAAGTCCGCAGCATGTGGAGCAAGGTGCGGTTGAATCGTTCGCACGCCCAATTTTCCTATGAGTGATACAGGGTGGGGTGGGAACATTCGATCCCATGCAGCTGGTACAGCTCATTCATGAGGGTACCCTGAAAACATGCCCCCTAGTCCGAATGTATCTTCCATGGACACCCGAACACCTGTATAAAGTGTTTGCAGACCACTTCCACGACCGACTCTGCCGTCTGGTCTCTGGTGGGCACAGCCACCGCATACTTTGGGAAATGGTCTGTCATAACTAAACAGTATGAGTGTCCCGAGGTAGAGTACCCAATCTGTACATAATCGATCATAAGGAGCTCTACGGGCGCTGAGGTCCGGCTGGCCTGGACAGGAGCTTGCTGTTCAGTACTCTTACTCAGTCCGCAGGGCCAACACTTAAGACATGCCTTGGCCACCATGTCTGCCAAATCTGGACAGCATACCAGCCGTTGGAGCCACTTAAACGTCTTATTGCTCCCAAAATAGGCACCCCCTCATGGGCTTCCCGGGCAGCCTCCGGTCCCAATGATATGGGGATGACAATCTGTCGCCGGTACTGCAACTCTGTCTGCAAGTATATGGTCGGACACAGGAGGCCCTGGGTAACAGTCAGCTTATCCCACTGCCTCAACAACTTTTGGCCCTCCGGAGTTAGACGGGCCCGCTCTTCTGGCCGAGGCCAGATCTTGGTCCGGGCCCATTCTTTCACCATCCACAGGTCCAGACAGCTATTCTGGACTCTCTCCCAATCAGCCAACGTCTTTCCCAACACCAGGGACATCCCGGACGCCACCCCACTTGAATGTGCCATGGCCTGAACATAGGTAATCGACCAAGGTCTGGAGTTTTAGTGTCCTCTAGCTCTTCATCGGCACCCTGAGTCGACAACCCGACAGGGACTCGGGAGAGTGAATCGTCGTTGCCATTCTGCCTACCTGACCGGAACTTGATGCAGTAATGGTACTTAGAAAGGCGAGCCAACCACCTATGCTCAAGCGCACCAAGCTTGCCATTCTCCAGATGTGCTAACGGTTGTTGTACGTCATCACGGTCACCACCACGGGGCCACTTCTTTACAGCCTCCACCTTGCTGGGGGCTGGCTTTGCCCTCTCCTGGGTGACCAAATGTCCCAAATACTCTATCTGCTGTCGAAACAGTTGGCACTTCTTTGGCTTGATCTTGAGCCCATGGTCTTGAAGCCGTCTTAGGACCTGTTGCCGCTTTTGGAGGTGATCCTGAAAGTAGGCCCCAAACACTACTATGTCATCCAGGTATATCAATACCGACTCGAAGTTGAGATCTCCCAGACAGTGCTCCATCAACCGCTGGAATGTTCCCGGGACATTGGAAAGGCCGAATGGCATCCGGATGAACTCGTAGAGTCCCATAGGTAGAATGAAGGTCGTCTTTGCTTTGTCATTCTTGGTAGAGATGGCCTTGCGGTTCGCCCGGCGGTCGTTTCGAATCGAACTTTGCTCGTTCGCTGTTTGCCGAACGGGCGAACATATGGCGATATCTGCCGGCACCATATTCTTTTACATTGTAAAGAACTTTGACCCATGACACATCCATAGGTGGTACAGGACAGCCAATTGAGACGTTTCAGCACATGGACACACCCCCTACCTTGTAAATAAACCCGATCTGGCCACCATTTTACATTCAGTCTTTTGCTAGTGTAGGGAGAGGTTGCTGTGTGGAGCAGGGACAGGCTGTTAGAGACACCAAACGCTAGCTAATAGGGCCACAAAAGTCCTTTTAAGGACTGGTATAGGTGTGCTATCGATAGGTGTGACATACTAAGGGGTGTAATATACTTATAAAATACTTTCTAACTTAGAAAGTGCGATACTGCAGCTATACAGAGGGACAAACGCTATTGGAACAACTAATTTCAACTGGTGTGATATTGTCACGAGAAGTACGGGGAAGGACAACTAAAGGGAACCACAACTAAACAACAACAGACTAGGCCCCAAACCTAGGGAATAAAGAGGTCACCTCCTAGCATTCCCTGATACTCTCCCTAAGCTGCTAACAACATGTGCAAATCTCAATGGTAGAAATGCACATGCACAGGAACCTGAGACTGCTGAAACACTGCACCAAACTCTCAGCTTAGGGAACAGGGAAAGAGGCAACCGGCTCCTTCCAAACTGAAGGAGCTAGTGTCTCCCTGAGGCCTAGTCAGGACAGACACGCCAAGAAAAGGGAAACGACTTAGCTTGAGATGTAACTGGAACAGGAGAACCACCACACAAGCAGAGCACTCCACAGAAGAACAGCCGCAGGGAAACAAGTGAGAGGCGGAACATATAAAGAGCCACTTGACTGATAATGAACAGTATCTCCGAAGGGGTGGAAACCTGTCAGCAACAATGAAAACAAGAGAGATCTGTCAAATAGACTCCTGAGTCTTCTGTCTATTTGAACTTCTAAGATCTCTCCCAGGGCCGGCGGTGACAGATAGAAGCAGGGGTGCTATATACCAATTATATACTTTCTATATAGTGCATTTGGGTAGTGCAGCATTTGTTTGCAGTTTTGCTGCGTTACTGCATCTAAGGATAGTGACAAACGCTATTGGAACAAATTATTTCTACTGGTGTGATATACCAGTTGCCCCCACAAAAAAGTGAACAAAAAGTGGGCTACAGTAAAATTTTGATCCATTGACTGCATAATGTACCTCGAGCACATAATCAGAATTTCTTTTATGTCAGGTAAATGCCTAATTTTTAAGGCCCATACTCCCATGGCCTACAATAACATTTTTCTGGGCTCCAGCAGGGCACATTTCAGAGAATTTCCCTTTAAGACCCATAAAAATGTTCTCTGATTAAAATACATATTTTTTGTTGGAATTTTTCCCATTGACCCCCCTCTAGTATATCACTGTCCATGTTGTGGGACTATTTGTACACTTCTAAGTATTTGGTGGCTGCAAATATGAGCTGAAGGTTTTTCGGGTTCGTCTACCATTAAAGTAAATGGGGTCCACCGCAAACTTGAGGTTTGCGAACATTTGATCGCGTTCGCGAACCGTCCTTGCTCATGTTCGTCCATCACTAGTTCTTGGCCACCGGAACCTGCCAGTACCCACTGGCCAGGTCAAGAGTCGAGAAGAACTTTGCATGACTCGGGGCGGACCATGACTCTTCAATTCGCAGAAGGCATCCCGGACGGTCTGGGCATTCATCTTCCGATAATCCACACAGAACCGGAGACTCCCATCTTTCTTCCGCACCAAGACTACTCGAGCAGCCCAAGGACTTTGACTCTCCTGGATTACCTGGTTTTAGAACATGCTGGCCACCATGTCCTTCACTTCCTGGGACATTTTTGGTGGGGTTTGTCGGTAACGTTCCCTGATTGGTGCAGCATCGCCAGTGGGGATTTCGTGCTTGATGGCGGAGCCACACTAAAAGTCCTCATCATATCTTGAGAACGCCTCCTGAAATTCCGAAAGGGTGTCTTCCAGCAACTTCTGGAGTCAGGGTCTTGAGGTCCACCCCCATCCGGGCCATGATCACTTGACCGTTCCACTCCACTGTTGGGGTCTCCCTTTGATGGACCTCTACAGCATAGGTCCAGGCTGATCTCCTATCTGGCTGTAACGTAAAGCCCCTTCGTCGAAGGATGTCCCCTTCGGACATATAAACTTTGGCCAGCAAGGTATTCCCAGGAACGGTTAACTCGCAGTCTTCAACGTTGAGGCAGCGTATAGGCACACATCCATCCTTCACAATAGCGAGGGCCCGGGCAGGGGCGTAGCTAGAAATGCATGGGCCCCATAGCAAAAAAAAATTATGGCTCCCCCCCCCGTGCCATCCACAGATCCCCCTCCCCGACGCTCACAGGAGTACATTTATAAACTAATCAGTAACTTTAACTTTAATCATTGACATTGCTGATCTCTTTAGTGGGATATCTTACTCTGTCTTAGCTCAGGTAACAGCAGGCAGTGCGGGAGGGCGGCGCTCACTCACTGACGTCACGCGCCTGCTCCTCCCACTAGGCGGCACAGGCGCGTGACGTCAGTGAGTGAGCGCCGCCCTCCCGCACTGCCTGCTGTTACCGGAGCTAAGACAGAGTAAGATATCCCACTAAAGAGATCAGCAATGTCAATGATTAAAGTTAAAGTAGTTAGTTACTGATTAGTTTATAAATATACTCCTGTGAGCGGCGTGGCCCTTGTATATTCTAACCCCCAGGCAGGCGTCCCTGTCACCAGGTTAGAATATACCATCGGATTTGAGTTTTTACGATCTCACTGAGCTTGTGAAAACTCAGATCCGATGGTATATTCTAATCCCCAGGCAAGCGTCCCCGTCACCATGGGAACGCCTGGGGGTTAGAATATACCATCAGATCTTCTGAGTTACTCAGTGGCCTGGCTGGAGCCTCCCCAGCCTCTGTGTCGGCCAGGCCCTGCGTGCGCCCTGCTCCAGTCCTGACTCCTCCCCAGCCAGGCCCGAGCCGCGGACCGCCCGCGCCCCGCCCACTACACTAGTCTAGTGTAGTGGGCGGGCGGTCCGCGGCTCGGGCCTGGCTGCCTGTGTGTGGTGTGTATGTAAATAAAAAATAAAAATAAAAATAAACAGAAGGCGGCCCGGACGCTTTCCGAATCGACCGAATCTTGGCCGATGGTAGGCTGAGGGTCCCTGCCATGGAATCCACCATAAACCCGAGGAACTCCATTTTGTGAGACGGGGAGAGGCAGGACTTCTCCTGGTTGAGCAGGAAACCCAGGTCGGATAGAAGATCCATGGTCCAGTGAAGGTGATTCAGCAACACCGAACGATCCTGATCAATGATCAGGATGTCGTCCAGGTAGACGATGAGGCGAACTCCCCGACTGCGCAGCTTGGTAAAACACCATGGAGCTGAAGAGAGGCCTAATGGGAGGCACGTAAATCGCCAAATCCTGTCTCTCCAGGAGAAACAGAGGAGGTTCCTGGACGTGTCCTCTACTGGGACCGTTAGATAAGCATCCTTTAGGTCCAGTTTGACCATCCAGTCGCTCATCTGCAGTAAGTCTCGAAGAAGATATATGCCCTTCATCTTGAAGTGGCGGTATCTGACGAACGCGTTGAGGGCGCATAAATTGATGACGGGCCGCATTTGGCCCCCTTTCTTTGCCACCAGGAAAATGTTGCTGATTATCCCATATGGGGATCCCGGGGCTGGCTCTATGGCTCCCTTGTGGAAAAGATCCGACAACTATGTGTCCACCAGTATTTGGCTCTCCTCTGACAGCACCACAGGGCGTGGAGGGATGGGACAGTGGGAAGGTCGTAAGTTCTATGTGAAAACCCCTGACCGTGGAGAGGACCCATTGGTCTGAGGTGATGTGAGACCAAGCTCGAGAAAAAAGACGGAGTCTGCCCCCTACATAAACATTCAAAGAATTGGAATGAGGTGGTCGTCTTGCCGTTGGGACGTCTGGAACTAGGGTTTCCTCTGTAGCCTCTTGATCGCCAGGAACCTCCCCGGGAAGGGAAAAAAGATGTTGGCTCTCGTCTTTGTTCCTGAAATGCAGGTCTCTGGGAGAAGGAGCCTCGACCCGAACCATGGGATAGAAAATGGGCGTGGCCGGACAGACGGCCCCTGAAGCTGCCGGCCCTGGTAGAGACCCTACCATGGAAAACCCTTTTCATAGAGCTCTGGGCTTTATCCAGAGCAGTGAAAGCTCCAACGAAACGTCCTAGGTCCTTGATAAAGGACTTACCAAATAACAAGCCCTGGGCCTCCTTCCCAGCCTCTGTAAGCGCTAGGTTGGACAATTTTGGTTCTATCTTGAATAAGATAGCTTTACGCCTTTCAATAGCCAGGGACGTATTAACGTTGCCTGCTATGCAAATTGCGCGTTGAACCCATTCGCGCAGCTCAACAGGATCTACCTACCTGTTCTCAGCCTTAGCCACTTCAGCTAGGTCAAATAACTTCGCTAGAGGGCCGAAGATGTCAAGGAGCTTGTCTTGACAGGAGCGTAAAGCCGACTCCAGACCCTTACCCGGGTTCCAACCAGATTTTGTGAGGAACTGCGTCATCTTGGGGTCCACAGATGGAGTCTCGCACACCCTATTGGGGATGATGGGTCTGGGGCATTAAGCCCGAAGCTTGTTGCGTGCCTCTTTGGAAAGTGGGCAGCGCACGCGGGCCTCCAAGTATTTGGATACATGCTCCAATGGTAACCACTCTGCCGACCGAGGATGGTGGAGTGAATCCGGGTCAAATAAAGGTTCCCCAGAGGGATCCGTTAAAGATGCAGGATTGACCTCTGCAGCTGAAATTAGGGAACTACACCCGGGTAGGGGGTTAGAATCCATGACCCCAGAGGGGTCCTCCTCTGCCTCCTCAAAGGCGTCCTCAATAGCCTCCTCATCGGATCCGACCTCAGAGTCAGAACCCACATCTTGCTGTGCTCTAGCACATTTCCAATTGTGCGTACGTTCTGCCTGACGCGTACAGGCTCTCTTGGGCTGACCTAGCGCGCCAACATTGGTGGAAACATCGTCACCATTAATACGTTTTCTGGAGGCTGATGGCCCTGGCCCGGCTGGCTGAGAAGCCACAGCTGGCTGCGGGATTTGTGAGGCAGCTGGATGGGCAGCTAGGGCCTGGGCAATAGACTGGGATATGACAAGTCATTGATCCCATAGCTGCTGCAATGGCATTAGATAATGAGGTCTGCAGGGCCAGGGATTGATCATTAGGGGTCATAACAGACTGACAATCCTCACCAGAAGGGATTAATTCTAGAGGGATATCATCCTCTGCTGGGCCCTGCCCACTGTGAGCTGAATTAGGCATAATGGATCTACACTGAATAGAAATTTTTTTATAAGGAAAAATTATTTGGCAAAACACACTAACGTTGCTGGCAAGAGGGTTTACCCCAGGCCAGGAAGGAATCGCTAGGAAAAAGAACCAGAAAAAACCTGCAGAGAATCCCTGAGATGGGCCGAGGCAGCCGAGCTCCGGAGCGCCGCACAGGAGAAAACCGGAAGAGGAAGCGCCCGAAAGCAGAAGCTGTAAGGCGCCAAGAGGCAAGATGAAGGTAACTATCAGCGGAGGCTGAGGGTCCCATAACGGACCCAGGACAAGGGGGGGAGAAGGTGGAGGGGGGCCGGAGTTAAAGGAAAACAAATAGCTGGCGAGCGAAAATAACAATTAACCCATTAGAGAACAAAATATGTATAGCCGTTATAAATATATATATACCAAAACGGGCAAATAACCTATTATGGTGAAAGAAACACAAGTGAAACACTTGTGGAGGGAGATAGGAAACTATAATCAGTAATGACAACCATAAATATAATAAAGCAGTCAAGGCAAGAATCAATCACAATACTTATCTCTGCGGCCAGCAGCAAAGAAAGAGGAGGATATGCAGGCGGAGTTGCCTGTTATACTGGGACTATGGGGAGGGGCTGATCACATGTTCAATTTTCTTTGCTGCTATTGGTCAGAGTAAAGAAGGAGAATAGCAATATGAGCCTCCGGGTCTTGTAATAAAATCTGTATGAAGTGAGCTCCCTTTAGTGATGGCTGTATAATCTGTATGCAGTGAGCTCCCGCTACTGGCTGTATGATTTGTATGTAGTGAGCTCCTCCTAGAGGTGACTGCATAATCTGTATGTAGTGAGCTTCCTCTAGTGGTGACTGCATAATCTGTATGTATGGCACTGCCTCTAGTGGTGGCTGTATAATTTGTATGTAGTGAGCTCCCTCTAGTGGTGGCTGTATAATTTGTATGTAGTGAGCTCCCTCTAGTGGTGGCTGTATAATTTGTATGTAGTGACCTCCTTCTATTGGTGGCTGTATAATCTGTTTGTAGCAAGCTCCTCCTAAAGGTGACTGTATAATCTGTATGTAGTGAGCTCCCTCTAGTGGTGGCTGTATAATCTGTATATAGTGAGCTCCCTCTAATGGTGGCTGTATACTCTGTATGTAGTGAGCTCCCTCTAGTGGTGTCTGTATAATCTGTATGTAGTGAGCTCCTCCTAAAGGTGACTGTATAATCTGTATGTAGTGAGCTCCCTCTAGTGGTGGCTGTATACTCTGTATGTAGTGAGATCCCTCTAGTGGTGATTGTATAATCTGTATGTAGTAAACTCCCTCTAGTGGTGTCTGTATAATCTGTATGTAGTGTGCTCCCTCTAGTGGTGGCTGTATAATCTGTATGTAGTGAGCTCCCTTTAGTGGTGGCTGTATAATCTGTATGTAGTGAGCTCCCTCTAATGGTGGCTGTATAATCTGTATGTAGTGAGCTCCCTCTAGTGGTGACTGTATAATCTGTATGTAGTGTGCTCCCTCTAGTGGTGGCTGTATAATCTGTATGTAGTGAGCTCCCTCTAGTGGTGGCTGTATGATCTGTATGTAGTGAGCTCCCTCTAGTGGTGATTGTATAATCTGTATCTAGTGAGCTCCCTCTAGTGGTGTCTGTATAATCTCTATGTAGTGTGCTGCCTCTAGTGGTGGCTGTATGATCTGTATGTAGTGAGCTCCCTCTAGTGGTGGTTGTATGATCTGTATGTAGTGAGCTCCCTCTAGTGGTGGCTGTATAATTTGTATGTAGGGAGCTCCCCCTAGTGGTGGCTGTATAATCTGTATGTAGTGAGCTCCCCCTAGTGGTGGCTGTATAATCTGTATGTAGTGAGCTCCCTCTAGTGGTGGCTGTATAATCTGTATGTAGTGAGCTCCCCCTAGTGGTGGCTGTATAATCTGTATGTAGTGAGCTCCCTCTAGTGGTGGCTGTATAATCTGTATGTAGTGAGCTCCCTCTAGTGGTGGCTGTATAATCTGAATGTAGTGAGCTCCCCCTAGTGGTGGCTGTATAATCTGTATATAGTGAGCTCCCTCTAGTGGTGGCTGTATAATCTGTATGTACTGAGCTCCCTCTAGTGGTGGCTGTATAATCTGTATGTACTGAGCTCCCTCTAGTGGTGGCTGTATAATCTGTATATAGTGAGCTCCCACTAGTGGTGTCTGTATATTCTGTATGTAGTGAGCTCCCTCTAGTGGTGGTTGTATAATCTATCTATATCTATGTAGATAGCTCGATTAATGTAGATGGTAATTAGAGAGGCTGTAACGGACCGTTTCAGCAGACAAGGGGTTAAAATCCATTTAGGCGATATGCCCCTTTTCTGAGAGACAGGCACAGCTACTGCAGAACACCAGCTCCCGAACTGGATACAAAATAGCACTCCAAACTGGAACCTCACGAATAGCTGCTAGCAGACGAACAGGAATCAGCTTACACTCCTGGCAATCAGTCTCTAACAGCATACAGCGGATCCCCCCAATAACGAGACAAGGCTCCGTGTTGAGGGTCAAGCAGTGGTCTGAGGTGCTGGCACACCCAGCCTGTTTTTTATTACAGTTGTTGCAATTACAGGTCCGCCCACAGGGAGGTATAAAACAACCAATCACATATCAGTTGCATCCCACATATTCCCTCCCCTTATCCTGAGAGGAAACTCAATTACACATACAGTTAAAACATACTTTCTACCTAACTTTCATAACTCTAAAACCATACATCACATTCATATAAAAATTACATATTTACAATCAATGCATTCAGGGGAACAACATATTACAAAATGGCATGAATCAGACCAGGGGTTGAAAAGTTAGTAAAAGTATCTTTTGGGCCCTGGCTGGCAGCATGGCAATCTGGCTCAAGCAGGTTTTACAGAGACAATACATCCCCACAATGCATCATGGTTTCCTCCTCTCTGCCCTGGAGACACCCGAGGCGTAATCCAATTATCTCTCAAGACAAAGAGAAATCACCAATACACATGTGGATATAACGGGACAGACGTCACCATTTAAACACACAATGGGACAATGGCACAATAGAAACACACCCAGCATTTTCCTCCCTAGCTGACAAGTTACACTTATTATAAATTGTTACAACTTTGTGAGTTTACATTGGCCATGCATATAACTTACATCAATTTAAACAGTATAACTTGGGGACAAACCTATCCAAAATTCACTTGAATAGGTTCAGGGGTTTAAAAGTTAGTATGGGCCATAATCCTGAGGCAAGAGGCTGATAAACAGGCCTCTCCAAAACCCAGTGGCGAGGTTGGTTTCGCCACAGAGGCGATCCCTGGTGGACATCCGCTCTCCGCTTCATCACTTTGTTCTCTTTTCATTGTCCTGTAAGGTCTGGACCCTGCCCGGCCCTGGTTTGAGAATACCCCTGAAGACGTTCGCCTTGACGCCTCAGATGCAGATTTTGTTGATGTCATCCACACAGACACCAATAAAATCACTGGTAAGGATTGGTACAATGAGGGTGATGGTTGTCAGGTCGAGATAATAATTGTAATCTTCTCCAGGTGTCGGGATTATAAAGCCTATCGGACACTATGATTTTTACCCAAATGGAGGAAATCACATGACCGGGTGTCCGAGCAAGCTCGCATTTCTGATCAACAGTAGCGGTAAAACTTTCTAATAAAGACCTCTGCAGTGTCACCACTCTGACGGTACAGACTTCTGCAGTGTGAGCGCTCTTACAGTACAGACCTCCGCAGTGTGACCGCTCTTACAGTAGAGACCTCCGCAGTGTGACCGCTCTTACAGCACAGACCTCCGCAGTGTCACCACTCTGACGGTACAGACTTCTGCAGTGTGAGCGCTCTTACAGTACAGACCTCCGCAGTGTGACCGCTCTTACAGTACAGACCTCCACAGTGTGCCCGCTCTTACAGTACAGACCTCCGCAGTGTGACCGCTCTTACAGTACAGACCTCCGCAGTGTGAGCATTCTTACAGTACAGACCTCCGCAGTGTGACCGCTCTTACAGTACAGACCTCCGCAGTGTGACCGCTCTTACAGTACAGACCTCCGCAGTGTGACCGCTCTTACAGTACAAACCTCCGCAGTGTGACCGCTCTTACAGTACAGACCTCCGCAGTGTGACCGCTCTTACAGTACAGACCTCCGCAGTGTGACCGCTCTTACAGTACAGACCTCCGCAGTGTGAGCGCTCTTACAGTACAGACCTCCGCAGTGTGACCGCTCTTACAATACAGACCTCCGCAGTGTGGCTGCTCTTACAGTACAGACCTCCGCAGTGTGACCGCTCTTACGGTACAGACCTCCGCAGTGTGAGCGCTCTTACAGTTCAGACCTCCGCAGTGTGACCGCTCTTACAATACAGACCTCCGCAGTGTGGCTGCTCTTACAGTACAGCCTCCGCAGTGTGACCGCTCTTACAGTACAGACCTCCGCAGTGTGACCGCTATTACAGTACAGACCTCCGCAGTGTGACCGCTCTTACAGTACAGACCTCCGCAGTGTGACCGCTCTTACAGTACAGACCTCCGCAGTGTGACCGCTCTTACAGTACAGACCTCCGCAGTGTGACCGCTCTTACAGTACAGACCTCCGCAGTGTGACTGCCTCTACCTTCCTGCAGTCTCACCTTGTATCTTGTCCTCCTCAGCGGCTCTGGAGATTTTGGCGTGTAACCACTTCCGGTCGTTCCACTACTTTACGTACAGCGTCAGTCACCCGGACGGGTTCATCGCTTTCCCCTGCGAGAGCTACGAGGCCTTCACTGCGGTAAGTTCTTATTTTCTCGTCATCTCCACCGAGACCCGAAACCCTCCTTTTCTGTATTTTTGTATCTGCTTTTGGGAAAGCTGGGTGATAAGCTTATTGGTCGCCCTTACACCACAATGGGTACGTCACCCAGCTTTCCCAGATCCCTGACATTTCCACCCTCTGATGTACAGTACAGACCAAAAGTTTGGACACACCTTCTCATTCAAAGAGTTTTCTTTATTTTTATGACTATGAAGGCATCAAAGCTATGAATTAACACATGTGGAATTATATACATAACAAACAAGTGTGAAACAACTGAAAATATGTCATATTCTAGGTTCTTCAAAGTAGCCACCTTTTGCTTTGATTACTGCTTTGCACATACTTGGCATTCTCTTGATGAGCTTCAAGAGGTAGTCCCCTGAAATGGTTTTCACTTCACAGGTGTGCCCTGTCAGGTTTAATAAGTGGGATTTCTTGCCTTATAAATGGGGTTGGGACCATCAGTTGCGTTGAGGAGAAGTCAGGTGGATACACAGCTGATAGTCCTACTGAATAGACTGTTAGAATTTGTATTATGGCGAGAAAAAAGCAGCTAAGTAAAGAAAAACGAGTGGCCATCATTACTTTAAGAAATGAAGGTCAGTCAGTCAGCCGAAAAATTGGGAAAACTTTGAAAGTAAGGGCTATTTGACCATGAAGGAGAGTGATGGGGTGCTGCGCCAGATGACCTGGCCTCCACAGTCACCGGACCTGAACCCAATCGAGATGGTTTGGGGTGAGCTGGACCGCAGAGTGAAGGCAAAAGGGCCAACAAGTGCTAAGCATCTCTGGGAACTCCTTCAAGACTGTTGGAAGACCATTTCAGGGGACTACCTCTTGAAGCTCATCTAGAGAATGCCAAGAGTGTGCAAAGCAGTAATCAAAGCAAAAGGTGGCTACTTTGAAGAACCTAGAATATGACATATTTTCAGTTGTTTCACACTTGTTTGTTATGTATATAATTCCACATGTGTTAATTCATAGTTTTGATGCCTTCATAGTCATGAAAATAAAGAAAACTCTTTGAATGAGAAGGTGTGTCCAAACTTTTGGTCTGCACTGTAAATGAACAAATTTTTGGGGTTCACTTACTTTCTGCAGGGCTCCTGTTTCCCATGTCCCCTTGGTGGATGCCCCTCCATGGGGTACTATGCAGACTCCTCCCACTACGACGTCACCACCAATCAGAGCTTCTACCTAAACACTGGAGGTGACATCAACCATTTCTCCAGTAAGTGATTTGGGTCGGGGGTGAAGTATGTTAATCCGGCAGAATTTATGAACCATCAGTCTGTATAGTATAAACCCAGAGCTGTGTGCAGCAGTCATCAGTCTGTATAGTATAAACCCAGAGCCGGTGTGCAGCAGTCATCAGTCTGTATAGTATAAACCCAGAGCCGGTGTGCAGCAGTCATCAGTCTGTATAGTATAAACCCAGAGCCGGTGTGCAGCAGTCATCAGTCTGTATAGTTTAAACCCAGAGCCGGTGTGCAGCAGTCATCAGTCTGTATAGTATAAACCCAGAGCCGGTGTGCAGCAGTCATCAGTCTGTATAGTATAAACCCAGAGCCGGTGTGCAGCAGTCATCAGTCTGTATAGTATAAACCCAGAGCTGTGTGCAGCAGTCATCAGTCTGTATAGTATAAACCCAGAGCCGGTGTGCAGCAGCCATCAGTCTGTATAGTATATACCCAGAGCTGTGTGCAGCAGTCATCAGTCTGTATAGTATAAACCCAGGAGCCGGTGTGCAGCAGCCATCAGTCTGTATAGTATATACCCAGAGCTGTGTGCAGCAGTCATCAGTCTGTATAGTATAAACCCAGAGCCGGTGTGCAGCAGTCATCAGTCTGTATAGTATAAACCCAGAGCCGGTGTGCAGCAGTCATCAGTCTGTATAGTATAAACCCAGAGCCCGTGTGCAGCAGTCATCAGTCTGTATAGTATAAACCCAGAGCCTGTGTGCAGCAGTCATCTGTCTGTATAGTATAAACCCAGAGCCGGTGTGCAGCGGTCATCAGTCTGTATAGTATAAACCCAGAGCCGGTGTGCAGCGGTCATCAGTCTGTATAGTATAAACCCAATGCCAGTGTGCAGCAGTCATCAGTCTGTATAGTATAAACCCAGAGCCGGTGTGCAGCAGTCATCAGTCTGTATAGTATAAACCCAGAGCCCGTGTGCAGCAGTCATCAGTCTGTATAGTATAAACCCAGAGCCTGTGTGCAGCAGTCATCTGTCTGTATAGTATAAACCCAGAGCCGGTGTGCAGCGGTCATCAGTCTGTATAGTATAAACCCAGAGCCGGTGTGCAGCGGTCATCAGTCTGTATAGTATAAACCCAATGCCAGTGTGCAGCAGTCATCAGTCTGTATAGTATAAACCCAGAGCCGGTGTGCAGCAGCCATCAGTCTGTATAGTATAAACCCAGAGCCGGTGTGCAGCAGTCATCAGTCTGTATAGTATAAACCCAGAGCCGGTGTGCAGCAGCCATCAGTCTGTATAGTATAAACCCAGAGCCGCTGTGCAGCGGTCATCAGTCTGTATAGTATAAACCCAATGCCGGTGTGCAGCAGTCATCAGTCTGTATAGTATATACCCAGAGCCGGTTTGCAGCAGTCATCAGTCTGTATAGTATAAACCCAGAGCCCGTGTGCAGCAGTCATCAGTCTGTATAGTATATACCCAGAGCCGGTTTGCAGCGGTCATCACTACTATCTATCATAAAAGTAGAGAAATAGAAATTTGGAAATGTTTCAAAATTTTGGTACATTTGGTATTTTTTCATAAATAAAAATGAAATTTTTTGACTCCATTTTACCAGTGTCATGAAGTACAATATGTGACGAGAAAACAATCTCAGAATGGCCTGGATAAGCTTGGATCCTTCTTTTGTAGTTCCTGTATGCATTCTGGGTGTCTGTGACCGAGACGCCTGTGCCACATGTGTATACAGTCATTGTGCCTATGTGGACATACCGCTTGTTTCGCTGCCTTGTCTGCTCGATCATTGCCTTCTGCTTCCACAGTGGTACATCTTGTATGAGCCTTTACCTTAATAATAGCAACCTCCTCTGGTAATAACAGAGAGTTCATAAATTCAAGTACATAGTCTTTATCTTTAATTGGCCGGCCTGCTGATGTTAGAAAGTCTCTAGCCGGCCATATGGGTCCATAGTCATGTGCAATACCAAAAGCATACCTAGAGTCCGTGTAGATGTTCACCTTCTTTCCCTTGGCCAATTTCCATGGTTATAACGGAAAATAATAGTATTAGCTTTTTCAGATCTGAGTTTTCACGATCGTGAAAACTCAGATCCGACAGTATATTCTAACACAGAGGCGTTCCCATAGTGATGGGGACGCTTCAAGTTAGAATATACTAAGAACTGTGTACATAACTGCCCCCTGCTGCCTGGCAGCACCCGATCTCTTACAGGGGGCTGTGATCCGCACAATTAACCCCCCAGGTGCTGCACCCCCCAGGTGTTCTCAGTATATTCTAACTTGAAGTGTCCCCATCACCATGGGAACGCCTCTGTGTTAGAATATACTGTCGGATCTGAGTTTTCACAATCAAACTCAAATCCGATGGTATATTCTAACATAGAAGCGTTCCCATGGTGATGGGGACGCTTCAAGTTAAAATATACCATCGTATTGGAGAAAACTCCCATCAGATGGTATATTAATATTACCCGAACACCGAACCCGAACCCAAACTTTTAATGAAATGTTCGGGTTCGGGTGCCGAACACCGTAAAGTTCGGTACGAACCCGAACTTTACAGTTCGGGTTCGCTCAACCCTACTCCTGACGTTTCTTGTTGCATTAATTGTACACAGTCATGGGGGTCATGTTCCATCATGTCATTAAGGAGGCTGCCCGTACCTTCTATGTTCCCTTCCCCCATTTCTGAATCTGTGATTGGTAACAAAGTAGCAGGATTCAGAGTAGTACAACTTGTGAAGGAGATGTTAGCGGCATGAGGAGTGCACACTGGAGTCTGAGCTGCCTGGCCATAGAAATATGCTGAGGTTGGACCTGTGTTAATATGCCCTGTATGTCATGGGGTGTTTGTACAGTCACTGGGCAGTCTAACACAATTTCAGAGGCTTTTTCTATCATTGCCTGCACTGCCGCTACCGCCCTGACACAGGAGGGGGGCACCTCTAGCGAGAGGATCTAATCTAGCTGAAAAGTACGCCATTGGCCGCTGGCGGTCACCATGTTTCTGAGTCAGTACAGCCTTGCTGTGACCCTACATTTCTGAACAGAGCAGGTTAAATTCCTTGTCATATTTCGATATACCCAGGGCCGGGGCCGAGGTTATGCACAGCTTCAATGTATGGAAATGATTCACTGCCTCTTCTGTCAGGTGAAATGGGTGAGATGACAGATGTAACAGTCCGTTTCCGCAGATAAGGGGTTAAAATCCGTTTAGGCGATAAGCCCCTTTCTGAGAGACAGGCACAGCTACTGCAGGATACACCAAACTCCCGAACTGGATACAAAGTAGCACTCCAAACTGGAACCTCACGAATAGCTGCTAGCAGACGAACAGGGATCAGCTTACACTTCTGGCAATCGGTCCTCTAACAGCATACAGCGAATCCCCCCAATAACGAGACAAGGCTCCGTGTTGAGGGTCAAGCAGTGGTCTGACTGTACTTCACGTACAGCCTCTTTTATTCATAAACCACAAACATAGTACTGCCCACAGGGGTTTGAAATACAACCAATCAGTAATTTACAACACATACAATGTAACTACAGCAACCAATCGTTCACACCCCCAGAGGACCAGAATGAAGACTGTGACATAGCACAGACACAACACATCCCCACAATGCATCATGGTCTCCTCCTCTCTGTCCCGGAGACAACCTGAGGAACAATCCAATTATCTCCGAGGACAAAGGGAGATCGCCAATACACATGTGAGGACAACAGAACAGACATCACCATTCAAACACACAATGGGACAATGGCACAATAGAAACACACCCAGCATTTTCCTCCCAAGCTGACAAGTTACACTTATTATAAATTGTTACAACTTTGTGAGTTTACATTGGCCATACATATAACTTACATCAACTTAAACAGCATAACTTGGGGACAAACCTATCCAAAATTCACTTGAATCGGTTCAGGGGTTTAAAAGTTAGTATATGGCCCATAATCCAGGGGCAAGAGGCCAGCAGCCAGTCCTCTCCAAAACCCAGTGGCGAGGTTGGTTTCGCCACAACAGACAATCATTCAGAGGCTGCATTAACATGGAGGCATGTCTAATCCATGAGTAGGTTATTGGCTATTTTTCCAGGGGCCTCACTCACTTGCTCTGACCCAGCTTATTACTCTAAACTCTGCAAATAAAACACAGAGACCAAATTTGGATTTTAATGGCCACAGCAGCCGTTTATTAAAATCAATACAATAACCATAAATAACATAACTACACAGTTTTTTTTTTACCCCTGACGAGGGAGGTCCTTGAAGCCCAAAATTCATTTAAACACAACTCCCCAAACTGACACATCCATCTTGCCTCCAGCCGTAAAGCACCAGCTCGGAGACCACCTGACGGACGCCTTTCATCCGAACCAACTGTCCAACCATGGAAGTCCAGCTCCACCATTGAGGCCCTCCCATTCTCTCGAAGCATCCGTACCACCAACTTCGAGGACCTCCCACCGCCCAGACTGCCGCAACGTAAGACACACAACACACATAACATACATAAAAACCACACATAAGACAACACCACACCTACCCACATGTCCCCCAACCTGCTGAACCCATTTCATAAGGGAGGGAGGGTGGGAGTTCGTTCCTTTCTTTGTTTTACTCTAAAATGGCGCCGATACTCCCCTCCTCATATAAACTCCCTAGCCCGCCCCCTTCTACACTCCACCCACCAAATTCCTCTAAATCTTAACCCCTACACTACCGGCCCCCTCTCGCCAAAACCCCTCATGTTGGCCTCCCCTAAACTGGCGTCCCAGTACAGCCTCACTTGAGTAAGTTATTGCCTATTTTTTCGGGGGCCTCCCTTACTTGCTCTGACCCAGCTTATTACTCTAAACTCCGCAAATAAAACACTGAGACCAAATTTGGATTTTAATGGCCACAGCAGCCGTTTATTAAAATCAATACAATAACCATAAATAACATAACCACACAGTTTTTTACCCCTGACGAGGGAGGTCCTTGAAGCCCAAAATTCGTTTAAACACAACTCCCCAAACTGGCACATCCATCTTGCCTCCAGCCGTAAAGCACCAGCTCGGAGACCACCTGACAGACGCCTTTCATCCGAGCCAACTGTCCAACCATGGGAGCCCAGCCCCACCATTGAGGCCCTCCCATTTTCCCGAAGCATCCATACCACCAACTTCGAGGACCTCCCACCGCCAACGACGCGCAACCTGACACACCTCCCTCAGAGTTGCGCGTTCCACCACACCCCAAGTGCTCGCTCAATTCCTCCTTGCAGCCCCAAAGACCACAAATCAATACCCACGGCATTCAGATGCACACCATCCGCCCTCCAAAACGCCCCCACACCCGGCTCCAATTCTGAATGCCGCACCGCCACCGCACCATTCCTAACCATAAACTTTCCCAATGCCCTGTTAACTTTAATCCTTGCCTTATTAAGGCGCTCCACTGATCGTGCCCCACGCCACACCTGGCGAGGCACAATGTCGGACCATACAGTTACCATGCCGTGGGAATAACGACCACAAACGTAATAAATCAAACTTAATGTCCCGTAATAGCTCTCTCACTGGCCTAACCCCCAAATCGTTTCCACTCACATGAAGCACCAACACATCCGGTGACCTACCCAACCGTACATAATGATGAACTGCCAACCTTTGGAATTCCACCCTCCATATGTTGGACCGATTATATGAACAGAGAAAGGCCATAATGATTTCTTGAAGATAGAGGTGGGCAGGTAACTTCGATGTTAGCCAGTGGCAGCTCATGCGTGACACTGCCGGTTGCTCAGGCCCTTTGAGGAGGACACTTTATTTGTCAGTCGCCAGGACTACGAGGTGAACGACGTCATTCCACTGCTTCATGTCCTTAAACAGATGCTGCTAAATTTGGCTGGACAGGGGACAGGAGATGTGGTGACTACATCTCGCAGCCACATGATCCCTTTTGGTGCTGAACTGGAGGAGGAGGAGGACATTCGAGAACAAGCAATGCATAAATAAATGGGTGGTTTTTCTACACAGGTGAAAGAATAGGAGCAGCCGGAGGAGCTACAAGGCGATGAGGAAGACGAGGCAGATGACCCAGAAACACCATGGCAGTATGTAGTGGAGATGGAGGCAGGGAGTCCCTCTGAGTCACTTGCTCAAATGGC
The DNA here is from genome assembly GCF_905171765.1 of Bufo bufo. Classification (NCBI taxonomy): domain Eukaryota; kingdom Metazoa; phylum Chordata; class Amphibia; order Anura; family Bufonidae; genus Bufo; species Bufo bufo. The sequence goes on along the minus strand of NC_053394.1, from coordinate 4,239,735 downwards.
CTTATGCATGCTCAGTTGCTTGCGTAGTGACTGTCGACTTGTCACCATTCGGCAGAGGGATGACTTCTGGCTCTCCACCATGTTAGACCCTCACTACCGGTCCAAAATAGGGGGCCTTTTTCACACCCGCTGAGAGGAAGGACAAACTGAACTACTATAGAGACTGACTTAATAGGATGGAAGATCACTTCAGTCAGCTGCCCGACCTACCAACCCAAACTACCCTCCCTTCCCAAAAAACACTCAGACGTCAACTTCTTGGTATAAATGGCCGTAGCAGCTCGTTTATTAAACAAATAACTTCTTCATCAACTTTCCTTTAACCTCCTGCCGTCACACTAACGCCGAAAGGCATCAGTGCGGTGGCTCTCTCAGGTCTCGATGACGCCTATTTACAGCGACGCGCAGCTGAGAAGTTGATCTACAGCCTGCCAGCGGCGATCATTCACTGGCAGGCTGTAGATGCGATTTTTTTTAACCCCAGAAAGGTATATTAGATGCTGTTTTGTTAACAGCGTCTAATATACCTGCTACCTGCTCCTCTGGTGGTCCCTTTTGCTTGGATCGACCACCAGAGGACACAGACAGCTCTGTAAGTAGCACCAAGCACCACTACACTACACCCCCCCCCGTCACTTATTAACCCCTTATTAACCCCTGATCACCCCATATGAACTCCCTGATCACCCCCCTGTCATTGATCACCCCCCTGTAAGGCTCCATTCAGACGTCCGTATGTGTTTTGCGGATCCGCAAAACACGGACACCGGCAATGTGCTTTCCGCATTTTGCGGATCCGCACATTGCCAGAACTATATAGAAAATGCCTTTTCTTGTCCGCAATTGCGGACAACAATAGGACATGTTCTATATTTTTGCGGAACGGAAGTGCGGACCTGGAAGTGCAGATCCGCAATTACTTATCCGAGCGGGACAAAGTCTGTCCCCATAGAAATGAATGGGTCCGCAATTCCGTTCCGCAAAATGCGGAACAGAATTGCAGACATGTGAATGGGGCCTAAGGGTCCCTTATCACCGCCAGTTAGTTAGCCACTTGTTAGGTAGTTAGCGCCCACCGCACCGCAGTCATTGATTAGTCGCTGATTAGCGTCATCGCTGTCGCTAATCAGCACTAGTACTATATAGTATCTGTAAGTGATCAAGACTGATCGCAATCAGATCTATATCGGTACATTAGGGTCCCCTTAGGCTCTACAAAAAACGCAGTGTTCGCCCGATCAGGCCTGATCTTGTGCGCACACTTGCGTTCAGTCCACCCCACTGCAGTGACAGAAATATATTTTTTTCTGATCACTGCAAAAACACTGTAAAATCGCTGCGGCGCTATAAAGATCACTTTTGAGGGGCATGGCGAGTTCATAGAAGGTTTTTTTTTCTTACAAAGTCTCATATTCCACTAACTTGTGACAAAAAATAAAATCTTACATGAACTCACCATACCCCTCATGGAATCCAAATGCGTAAAAATGCCCTGTGAAATCCTAAAGGTACTCATTGGAATTTGGGCCCTGCTGCAAAAAAGTGTCACACATGTGGTATCGCTGTACTCAGAAGAAGTAGGGCAATGTGTTTTGGGGTGTATTTTTACATATACCCATACTGTGTGTGACAAATATCTCTGTAAATGAAAACTTTTTAATTTTTTTATACAAAGTTGTCAATTTACAGAGATATTTCTCTCACTCAGCATGGGTATATGTAAAAATACACCCCAAAACACATTGCCCTACTTCTTCTGAGTACGGCGATACCACACGTGTGACACTTTTTTGCAGCCTAGGTGCGCAAAGGGGCCGAAAGTCCAACGAGTACCTTTAGGCTTTACAGGGTTGCTCACAATTTAGCCCCCCCCAAAATGCCCGAACAGTAAACACACCGCACAAATGACCCCATTTCGGAAAGTAGACACCCCAAGGTATTCACTGAGGGGCATAGTGAGTTCGTGGGAGATTATTTTTTTTTTATTGCCAGAAGTTAGCAGAAATTGAAACTTTATTTTTATAAAATTTTTCTCAGAAAGTGTCATTTTCCGCTAACTTGTGAAAAATAATTAAATCATACATGAACTCGCCATGCCCCTCCGCGAATACTTTGGGGTGTCTTCTTTCTAAAATGGGGTCATTTGGGGGGTATTTATACTATCCTGGCATTCTAGCACCTCAAGAAACATGACAGGTGCTCAGAAAGTCAGAGCTGCTTAAAAATGCGGAAATTCGAATTTTTGTACGATAGTTTGTAAACGCTATAACTTTTGCGCAAACCAATAAATATACACTTATTGGATTTTTTTTTAATCAAAGACATGTAGCACAATAAATTCTGACACAAACTTGTATAGAAATGTAAATATATTTGAACAATTTTACCAGAAAAAGTTAAAAATACACTTTTTTTGAGAAAATTGGAGTCTATTTTGATTAATATCAGAAAAACTAAAAATCTCATCAGCAATCAAATACCACCAAAAGAAAGCTGTATTTGTGAAAAGAAAAGGAGGTAAAATTTATTTGGGTGCCAAGTTGCATGACCGAGCAATAAACCGTTAAAGTTGTGAAGTGCCGATTTGTAAAAAAGGGCCTGGTCACTAGGGGGGGTATAAACCTGTGGTCCTTAAGTGGTTAATGATCACAATCATAAACACATAAACACATAAATAAAGTGCAATAAATTCCAACATCCTAGAAGGCAACCCAAGCAAGCTGCACTCTTCACTCCCCATCTCCACTTGATTTCCACCTTACCCTTGGCCGCAGTCACCGACCCAAAGGTACCAAATCCTCCAAATTATATCTCCATCCACCCCTGTAGGCATTTTAGACCAAACAGGAGCCCCAGCTATCAGCTTACCGAACCTCATGAGATGCACGCTCCAACGTGTCATGCACCTCTTAAACATTGTATTGCCTTCCAGGACCCTCCATTAACCGGCCACAGACGAACACAGGAGACACCTCACCTGTGGACGTCCCGCCACACTCTCAAAGCTGTCTCAAGACCATCCTGTAACCCAGAGGCCCACAAATCCATACCCACATCATTGAGATGCACACCATCGGTCATCAGGAATTGAGGCGAAGCAACCTCCAACTCCCTATTGCGCACCACAAATCGGCCCTGATGCCGGACGAAACGACCCACCTCCTTATACAAAACGACCCACCTCCTTATTGAGCTTCGCCCGCGCCTTATTAATCCGCTCCACTGACCTCACAAACCGCCACGACCTTCTAGCAACCACTTCAGCCCAAACCACCAACAAATCCGGAATCTCTCCCAACAACTGCAACAGATACAGTTTGATGTCACGTATCACATCCCTTGAACGACGAACACCTAAATCATTTTCCCCAACATGCAAAACTAAAATGTCGGGGGGCCTATCCAACTGTCACGGCTGTATGTGAGCAACAATAGTATACACAGTAAAAGAGCTACTGACCGGACCCAAACTAGGGAGGATAAAGGGTGACCCCTGTCAGACCCTCAAAGCTCTCCCTATTCTGCTAAAGCACATGCCCGGATCCAAATGGCGGAACGAGGCATGCCCACGTGCCTAAGACTGATGACCACTGTAACCCCTACAATAGTGGAAGGGGCACGGCCACCGGTGCCCTACTCAGTATATGGAGGGAACCGTGGCCACCTCAGATCCAGTCAGAAAATAATCAGGTACACAACAATGTCTGTACACTTAGCTGAAGGTGTTGTAGCCGCAGAGAAGACGGATCCAAGGACAGCTGGCAATATCCGGAGTGCTTGCTGCAGCAGAACACAGGTCCAGTGAACTGATAGCTACAAGTGAAGATACTAAAGCAAGAGCTACAACTGAAATGAGAACTATAATCCACGCCCTACAATAGGAGGAGGGGTGATATAAAGAGAGGGAAATCAAACGCATGAGGAACAGCTGGGAGGAAGGAAACCAAAAGTAAACAGAGCAGTGAGAACTCCTCCCAGCTCTAGTAGTGACATCATCACAGGGGTGGAGAAACAGAGCTGTGAGAACGTCCCAAAGCTCTGGTAGTGACACCAACAAAGCAAAAGCATGAAATTCCGGCAACACCCGACACCACAGAAGCCCCCTCACACCAATCCACCGCACTTGCAACTCCTCCGGCCGAAAACCTAATCGGCTCTCAACGCTCCCCAGTGAACGTACGAATGACCCAGAATCCACGCCAAGCACGAAGAGGACCCTAAAAAAAAAAAAAACACAATGAGAGTCGACCCCCAACATGCAATCATAAACAGAACCTCACCACTACAACATATGAAGGCGAATATATCCACGAAAGCAATCTGATTCCCACCGACCAATCCGCTTAATAACCACGTCACTTAGACCCCATCTAGCCGCCTCAGTCGCCGCTCCTATCCTGAAGGAATGAGACGCAAACTCCGTGGCCGGATGACCAGCAGCCATCAGACACCGCCTGAAGATCGCAACAAACTGAAAATGGGACAATACCAGACCATTCAGGTGCACCAAAAAAGAACCCGATACGCCCGGTCGTAATGACAAAAATTCTTACACACCGAACAGGGCACAGCACGGACCCAACCAATGGGCGCAACAAAACGCGAACCCCTTGTAACGGATCACCTGGCACCCCGACTGAGTACCTCCGTCGACGGATGCTCCTAGCGTTTCCTGAGGTTTCCAAGCACTCTGGCAGACACCACAATCACCGAACCAAAGAAGCATATAAATCCTCTCAAGCATATGAATGCTGTAGACAGTTGAATAGTAAACCATACAAATAGGTTTACACTCCTAGCAGTCAAACTGGAACAGCATACAATAAATCCTCCCCCAAGAATGAGACGACACTTCACTTTGAGGGTTAAAACAGGACAGAAATCACCATTTAAACATACAATGTCACAACCCTTACAGTAAACACAGACATTTAACATATCCCCAGATAGCTCAAGTCTGAGTGCATATCATTAGGTGAATGGCACTCAGACTACATGAATACAATAAAATTAGCTATCTGGGTACCCTCACATAACATACAACAAAATTCCAAAGACAGAAAAATACATGAACTTATATAACTATGCCCAAATATTGCATTCAAACGTACAAATTTACCAGGGGCCATAGTCAGCAGGTAGGAGGCGGGTAGCCAGGCCTCTCCAATGCCCAGTGGCTAGGTGGGTTCCGCCACACCCCTCTTCCGACTTGATCAGTTTTCGACCTACGCAAAACACAACGCACACCTCCTTCATCCAAACGAATGTCATCCCACAACAGTCCGCCGCCTCGCACGCCACTACTCGCCACCAGCTCAGAGACCCTAAAGGCCCCGAAGAAAGCCAACGAAAAGGCGGCCCGAAACAAACACATCTCATACCAAGAATCGCAAACCACACCAACCTGCTCCCACAACTGCTGTAACACCAGACGACGAGTATCCTTCCTAACAGCACTGCGCCGATAGCCCTTCAGAGCTTGTCGCACCAAAAAACTCCGGGACACGTCTGCTAGACCACGCAAACACAACCAAAAAGCCACAGCCGCCACCCTTTTGGAAGCTACAGAGAAAGACGCTCCTGAACTATAGGATAACCCCACAAAATAAACCAACACCTGAAAGTCCTCCGCAACCTCACAACCCCCAACCTGATCCACCAAAAGTTCCCAATGAGACCAGACAGAAGAATATGCTGACCACATACTCCTACTCACGGACCGCCTAATCAGATCTGATGAGACCCCAAGGCCACACTCCAGAGCCACTGAGGACAGGGCAGACCCTTCGCGTCCGCGCTCGGCACCAAACTGCGAAAACAGTCTCACTGGAAACGAGAAAGAGAATCAACAATGGAATTATCAACACCAGGAACATGCACCGCCACAAAACAAGCATTCAATCTTAACCCTCTGAGAACCAGGTGCCGAAGCAAACGCACAACAGGAGGTGAATTAGCTGACTGACTGTTGACCGCCTGCACCACACCCAAATTATCACAACGGAAGCGCACCCGCTTGTTCCGTAACAGCTCCCCCCACAATTCAGTCGCCAAAGCAATGGGGAACAATTCCAACAGTGCTAGATTACCCAGCAAGCCGGCCCCCTTCCACTCCTCCAGCCACGGACCCGCACACCATTGCCCTTGACAAAAAGCACCATACCCGCAGGAACCCGACGCATCCGTAAAAAATTCCAGATCAGCACTAGCAACCGGCGCCTCCACCCACATCGAACGACCTTTAAACTCCACAAAAAAAACGCTACCAAACTTCCAGATCAGCCCGCACCTCTGCAGACAGCCGCAAACACCAGCTGTCGCCATGGCCAAGTGCCGACAGAACACCCGACCCATGGGCAAAATTCTGCAAGCAAAATTCAATTTACCCAAAACCGACTGCACACAACGTAATTGCACTTTCTTCGCCCTACGCAGAAAAGCAACCTCACTGCGCAAATCTATCACCTTATCATCTGGCAACCTGCATTCCATCGCCACGCTATCAATTACTATAACCAAAAACTTGACCGACGTGGCCGGTCCCTCCGTTTTCTCCAACGCCAATGGCACGCCAAACCGGAGCCTCGTCAAACGACGTAGACACTGAACATAACTCGTCGTCAATACCATCGTTAACCGAACTCCCCGCAGGAAATGACAGATTGTGAATAAGCCGAAACTTGTTTGGCTCCTTTTTTGGTACCAACCCCAACAGTGACACCCACAAGCCCTGCAACGGACACTCCACAAACGGGCCCGCTATGCTACCAGCTACCACTTCCTTGGCAATCTTCTCAGAAACTACCACCGGGTGAGACAACGCTGAAGACAAGTTGCGATCAGCGACCACAACCCCCTCCGAAACACACGGGATCTTAAAACCGTCCCTAGAACCCGGTAACAACAACTCCGGCGCCTCTCTATTTGGATAAATCCTTAGAAAAGGCTCCATCTCGACCACCTTCACCGGAGTCACCCCTCTTCTGCACAGCCTCAAATCCCTTGCCTTTTCCGCGCTTAAAACACTGCGACAAGCTGTGCAACCGGAGCATTCATGCTTGAACCGGCAATCAGCCAGGTACTTACAGTACTCCTCGTTAAATTGCCAACAGCATCCCGCCACTGAATTCTGCTGCCGAGGAACCCCCGGCCGCACCCCGAAAGGGCTGGTTGCCCCCTTTAGGAGGGGACATTAGCCGCATCCATAAGCTGATGTCCTTGTGGTCCCACCTAATACTAGGCCGGACCGCCTTCCGCTGACGAAACTGCTTGTCATACCTAAGCCAAGCCAACCCCCCATACGTCTGATATGCCTCCCCCACCGCGTCCATATAGCAGAAAAGCGCCGAACAGTGTTCAGGCGCCTTCTCGCCTATCACACTTGCCAATATAGCGAAAGCCTGCAGCCAATTCAGAAAAGTGTGCGGTATAAGCCTATACCGCCTCTTCTCCTCCTCCTCCTCCTCCTCCCTTTTGCTCTCATCCAACCTCACCCTATCCAACTGGAACTTCTCCAACGGAAGCAACGAAAATATTTCAACATACTCGTCCTTCCAAATCTTTTCCCTGACTTCCGGCTTCAAGTGCGCTCCCAACGGCCCCTCAAAGCACACGTACACTTCCCCTTTTGCAGCATCCCCCAACCTAACGTCCTCACCAAGTTTACCTTTACTTCCCCCGCTCACCACCACGTCACCCACCGAAGCACCCGCCGCCGCAACAGGCGCACAACCAAACCCGACCACACTAGATTGTCCGCCACTCCCGACCTCAGGTCCCGGCGCCCACACCGCCGTTGGGGAAGCAGCAGCCTCAGTTCCCAAACGCGAAATAAGAGACAACATACCCGACAGCAATTCCTGCGCCAATCTCTCCGTCCCAGCCCTACCTAACTGACCTCCCACAACCCCCAACCTGCCACCACCTTGAGCCTGACACGAAGATCTCTCATCTGGCTGACCATCTGGCTGATCTCTCCTCTGGCCGTGAAACAGAAGAACGCTGCCGACCTCCAGGACCAGGCCGCAGCGCCCTCACCTCCGTCGATGCCACCTCAGCAGGCAAGCCCTCACCACAGGAAAGTGAGGCCGCATCCCCCGACATCCTCCCCGCCGATCGTCTGCCCGCCGCAGGTGCAGGTAAGATACCCGGACTGTCGCGCTCCACGCTGGGGACATCTAGGGCAGGAAAGGCCGCATCACCCCGCGACCCCCCTTAACGGGCAAGGGACGAACGACGGGAACTAACCCGTCCTTCTCCCGCAGGCACCCGACGAGGTGCTGGATTTCAGCTGCTACGCCTACCAGCCACAACCGAATCGGCCCTAGCCGGTCGCCTAGGGGGATCCCTAAGGGGGCTCTGCACCCGTCGCTGCACACGGGGGGTCGCCTCAGGACTCAGCCGCACAGGCGACATAGACCGCCGGGCCCTAACCCTCCCCACTAATGCAGCCGGAGGCGCAGCAGGCGCCGCCTAGCCGCTAGCAAGCTCTGCTGAACCCACTCAGATCCATGCTGCTCTGACGCGGCCCTGACCGCAGCCATCAACTCATCTAAGGAAGACATGACAAACCGCAGCACTTAACTCACCGCAATACCTCGGACACTGCTGCAGATCCCACCCCCACCATAGATAATATACTGCTCGCGAATTTGCAAACCCCACCCACTTCCTTTAACCCTGCAGACACCTAAACTGAAAACACATACTAACCCTTTCCTGCCTGCATACTTCCCCCTAAGTCAAGTTCGCTATTGCCGCTCCGTTGCTCAACATCCTATGTAGTCAGTTGGCTGCTGCCTATCTGTGCCATCGCCCATCCTCACGCAGGTCTGACCGGGGGGGTCCTTCTGCGCTCAAGTTCCACTGCCATGGCTACTGGTGGGGGGTTGGAGGGGGGCAGGAGCAGTTCCAGCTCCATCAGCAGCAACTTAAGTCTAGAGTCGCTGATGAGCAGTTTTCTTCCCCCCGCCTACTGAAGAAACTACTCACCAGCAGCAGCAGCTAGACCTGGAGCAGGACCTGAACCAGCAGGTGGTGACATACTTGGAGTGCACCCCACATTGAAGATCCCTTGGACTACTGGGCAGCCAAACTCGATTTGTGGCTGCAACTGGCTGTGTTTGCCCTGGACAAGCTTTCCTGCCCGGCCAGCAGTGTGGCATCAGAGTGGGTGTTTTTAGTGCGGCAGGGGCCATAGTTACCCCAAGGAGAACTCGCCTGCCCACCCAAAATGTGGATAAACTGACCTTTGTGAAAATGAGTCAGGCGTGGATCAGCCCGGATTTTCAAACACGTGTGCCTGATGCATCAGACTAGATCATCCATGGTGCCACACCTACACTTTGACAAAAGAGACCTGTTTCTTCTGGCTACCTGCTTCAGCTACTATTCTGATGCTGCAACCCGCCTAATTCCAAACCTGCTGCCAGGTGCTCCTACAGCCTCCCACCATCTTTAGCTGGTACTGGGATTTCCCCCACCTCACTGAGCCACTCTGTGGTCTCCTTATGCTGCTGCCACCTGACCACTCTGTGGTCCCCTCATGCTGCTGCCACATCACCACTATGTCACTGGGCCACTCTGTGGTCTCCTCATGCTGCTGCCACCTCAACACTCTGTCACTGGGCCACTCTGTGGACTACTCCTGCTGTTCCCACCCTCCCCACTTCATGACTGGGCCACTATTTTGCCTTTTCGGCCTGGTTGACATCATCATTTATTTGACCTTCCTTCTGATCTGTCAGAAGGAAGGTAAAATGAGACACACAACGGATCCTGTCTACGTAGCAGCTGTAAGGCCTGTATGACATGGTTCCTATTTTCCATCAGAATTGGCTTGTGATTTGGTAGCCAAAAGCAGGAGTGGGTACAAAACACAGAAGACATGCAAATATTCCATTCACGTGTCATCTCTGTTTTGGATCCACTCTTGTTTTTTTTGGCATTAACAATACTGATAGATTACTGACCAAATGCTGACCGAGTGAAGGCGGATGCTCCACAGACAGGATCCGTTTTTTGGGGCTTATTGTTCTGACGATTCAGAGGAAGGGCAAAATAATCAGTGACGTCAACACAGACTTACTGCTGACCCCTCTCCTTCTGTCGGGGGCTCTACTTGTATAAGTGTTTAATAGAACAGGTTCTGTAGACATCTGTGTGGAATCAGCTGACGACGCTGTAAGGCTACTTTCACACTTGCGGCAGAGTGATCCGGCAAGCAGTTCCGTCGCTGGAACTGCCTGCTGGATCCAGCAAAACGTATGCCAACTGATGGCATTAGTAAGACTGATCAGGATTCTGATCAGTCTTAAAAATGCCTGATCATCAAAAAAAATGCATTGAAATGCCGGTGTCATCCGGCAAAAAGGATCCAGACGGATCCGGCATTTATTTTTTTCACCTTTTTTCGGTCTGCGCATGCGCAGAACGGAAGGACGGATCCGGCATTCCGGTATTTTGAATGCTGGATCCGGCACTAATACATTCCTATAGAAAAAAATGCCGTATCTGGCATTCAGGCAAGTCTTCAGTTTTTTTCGCCGGAGATAAAACCGTAGCATGCTACGGTTTTCTCTTTTGCCTGATCAGTCAAAATTACTGAACGGAAGACGTCCTGATGCATCCTGAACGGATTGCTCTCCATTCAGAATGCATGGGGATAAAACTGATCAGTTCTTTTCCGGTATTGAGCCCTTTTGATGGAACTCAGTGCCGGAAAAGCAAAACGCTAGTGTGAAAGTAGCCTAAAAGAAGTGCGCTCTTTCATGCTATAGTAGGGTCTTGGGCCTCTGCACTGTTATTTATACCTGGCGCTAACATTGACCTGTAAGGCTAAGTTCACACTTGAGTTATTTGGTCAGTTTTTGGCCCCGTAATTGACCAATCAAGTGAAATGTGCAGTGATTCTAGAGCAAAGCCTGTCACCTGCCTGTCATCTCCATGTCATACTGACTCACAGCAGACTCCCTATGCGTGTTTCTGCAATGCACAGTGTTCTACACCACTATACAGGCACAGTGTTCTACACCGCTATACAGGCACAGTGTTCTACACCGCTATACAGGCACAGGGTTCTACACCGCTATACAGGCACAGTGTTCTACACCGCTATACAGGCACAGTGTTCTACACCGCTATACAGGCACAGTGTTCTACACCACTATACAGGCACAGTGTTCTACACCACTATACAGGCACAGTGTTCTACACCGCTATACAGGCACAGTGTACTACACCTCTATACAGGCACAGTGTTCTACACCTCTATACAGGCACAGTGTTCTACACCTCTATACAGGCACAGTGTTCTACACCGCTATACAGGCACAGTGTTCTACACCGCTATACAGGCACAGTGTTCTACACCGCTATACAGGCATAGTGTTCTACACCACTATACAGGCACAGTGTTCTACACCACTATACAGGCACAGTGTTCTACACCTCTATACAGGCACAGTGTTCTACACCGCTATACAGGCACAGTGTTCTACACCACTATACAGGCACAGTGTTCTACACCGCTATACAGGCACAGTGTACTACACCTCTATACAGGCACAGTGTTCTACACCTCTATACAGGCACAGTGTTCTACACCTCTATACAGGCACAGTGTTCTACACCGCTATACAGGCACAGTGTTCTACACCGCTATACAGGCACAGTGTTCTACACCGCTATACAGGCATAGTGTTCTACACCACTATACAGGCACAGTGTTCTACACCACTATACAGGCACAGTGTTCTACACCTCTATACAGGCACAGTGTTCTACACCTCTATACAGGCATAGTGTTCTACACCGCTATACAGGCACAGTGTTCTACACCACTATACAGGCACAGTGTTCTACACCTCTATACAGGCACAGTGTTCTACACCTCTATACAGGCACAGCGTTCTACACCACTATACAGGCACAGTGTTCTACACCGCTATACAGGCACAGTGTTCTACACCACTATACAGGCACAGTGTTCTACACCTCTATACAGGCACAGTGTTCTACACCTCTATACAGGCACAGTGTTCTACACCTCTATACAGGCACAGTGTTCTACACCGCTATACAGGCACAGTGTTCTACACCGCTATACAGGCACAGTGTTCTACACCTCTATACAGGCACAGTGTTCTACACCTCTATACAGGCACAGTGTTCTACACCGCTATACAGGCACAGTGTTCTACACCGCTATACAGGCACAGTGTTCTACACCGCTATACAGGCACAGTGTTCTACACCGCTATACAGGCACAGTGTTCTACACCGCTATACAGGCACAGTGTTCTACACCGCTATACAGGCACAGTGTTCTACACCGCTATACAGGCACAGTGTTCTACACCGCTATACAGGCACAGTGTTCTACACCGCTATACAGGCACAGTGTTCTACACCGCTATACAGGCACAGTGTTCTACACCGCTATACAGGCACAGTGTTCTACACCGCTATACAGGCACAGTGTTCTACACCTCTATACAGGCACAGTGTTCTACACCGCTATACAGGCACAGTGTTCTACACCACTATACAGGCACAGTGTTCTACACCGCTATACAGGCACAGTGTTCTACACCGCTATACAGGCACAGTGTTCTACACCGCTGTACAGGCACAGTGTTCTACACCACTATACAGGCACAGTGCTCTACACCACTATACAGGCACAGTGTTCTACACCGCTATACAGGCACAGTGTTCTACACCGCTGTACAGGCACAGTGTTCTACACCGCTATACAGGCACAGTGCTCTACACCACTATACAGGCACAGTGTTCTACACCGCTATACAGGCACAGTGTTCTACACCGCTGTACAGGCACAGTGTTCTACACCACTATACAGGCACAGTGTTCTACACCGCTATACAGGCACAGTGTTCTACACCGCTATACAGGCACAGTGTTCTACACCGCTATACAGGCACAGTGTTCTACACCACTATACAGGCACAGTGTTCTACACCACTATACAGGCACAGTGTTCTACACCGCTATACAGGCTCTCTGCAGACAGAAAATAGCTGTTTTTTAACGCAATTTGCCACTAATAAATTCAGATCGAATGGAATATTTTCGGAAAGTTCAGCGAACCGATCAAATCAAATTTTTTAGAAATTCGCTTATCTCTAATGGATGGCCCTGTCCTGAGAGGAGGCTACACAATGGTGGACACAGCCCTGTCCCAAAGGGAAGGCTACACAATAGTGGACATGAATGGCCCTGTCGTGAAAGGGGGGTACACAATGGTAGACACGGACATCTAGATTTTTTGTAAAGCGTTACTGCCATCAAGTTGTAAATGTGTTAATATTTTTCATGAAATGGTGAAAAGTCTCCATCATCTGATCTGTGATCTACTGGGAATATAATCTGTGTCCGTCATCTACTGGGAATATAATCTATGTCCGTCATCTACCGGGAATATACACTCACCTAAAGAATTATTAGTGCCCCCATACTAATACGGTGTTGGACCCCCTTTTGCCTTCAGAACTGCCTTCATTCTACGTGGCATTGATTCCACAAGGTGCTGATAGCATTCTTTAGAAATGTTGGCCCATATTGATAGGATAGCATCTTGCAGTTGATGGAGATTTGAGGGATGCACATCCAGGGCACGAAGCTCCCGTTCCACCACATCCCAAAGATGCTCTATTGGGTTGAGATCTGGTGACTGTGGGGACATTTTAGTGCAGTGAACTCATTGTCATGTTCCAGAAACCAATGTGAGATGATTGGAGCTTTGTGACATGGTGCATTATCCTGCTGGAAGTAGCCATCAGAGGATGGATACATGTTCTCATTCTGTTTACGCCAAATTCGGACTCTACCATTTGAATGTCTCAACAGAAATCGAGACTCATCAGACCAGGCAACATTTTTCCAGTCTTCAACAGTCCAATTTTGGTGAGCTCGTGCAAATTGTAGCCTCTTTTTCCTATTTGTAGTGGAGATGAGTGGTACCCGGTGGGGTCTTCTGCTGTTGTAGCCCATCCGCCTCAAGGTTGTGCGTGTTGTGGCCTCACAAATGCTTTGCTGCAGACCTCGGTTGTAACGAGTGGTTATTTCAGCCAACGTTGCTCTTCTATCAGCTGGAATCAGTCGGCCCATTCTCCTCTGACCTCTAGCATCCACAAGGCATTTTTGCCCACAGGACGGCCGCATACTGGATGTTTTTCCCTTTTCACACCATTCTTTGTAAACCCTAGAAATGGTTGTACGTGAAAATCCCAGTAACTGAGCAGATTGTGAAATACTCAGACCGGCCCGTCTGGCACCAACAACCATGCCACGCTCAAAATTTCTTAAATCACCTTTCTTTCCCATTCTGACATTCAGTTTGGAGTTCAGGAGATTGTCTTGACCAGGAGCACCCCCCTAAATGCATTGAAGCAACTGCCATGTGATTGGTTGACTAGATAATTGCATTAATGAGAAATAGAACAGGTGTTCCTAATAATTCTTTAGGTGAGTGTATGTCTGTTATCTATCGAAAATATAATCTGTGTCCGTCATCTACCGGGAATATATGCGTCTGTCATCTACAGAGAATATAATGTGTCCGTTATCTACAGGGAATATAATATGTGTCCGTCATCTACAGGGAATATAATCTGTGTCCGTCATCTCCCGGGAATATAATCTGTGTCCGTCATCTACAGGGAATATAATATGTGTCCGTCATCTACAGGGAATATAATCTGTGTCCGTCATCTACCGGGAATATAATATGTGTCTGTTATCTACAGGGAATATAATATGTGTCCGTCATCTACAGGGAATATAATCTGTGTCCGTCATCTACCGGGAATATAATATGTGTCCGTCATCTACCGGGAATATAATATGTGTCCGTCATCTACCGGGAATATATGTGTCTGTCATATACCGGGAATATAATATGTGTCCGTCATCTACAGGGAATATAATATGTGTCCGTCATCTACAGGGAATATAATCTGTCTCCGTCATCTACCGGGAATATAATATGTGTCCGTCATCTACCGGGAATATAATATTTGTGGTCGTGGCAACCAAGTACGTACCTAACCCTACCTGGGATACCCTACCCCTAAGCGGTCAGAGTTGTGCCGCAACCGCGTCGTGGAGAGACGCCTGAAAGAGGGCATCCCCTTTGAGAGTAACAGGTGAAAAGGGTGGGTGGGAGGGAGAACTCTGCACGTCGTACACATGTGGGAGGGCGCTGGCCGTTGAAGTAGGTAGCCAAGCCCCTCCCACAAATACAGGCCAATGAATCGGCCTTACACTTGTGGTCGTGGCAACCAAGTACGTACCTAACCCTACCTGGGATACCCTACCCCTAAGCGGTCAGAGTTGTGCCGCAACCGCGCCGTGGAGGGACGCCTGAAAGAGGGCAAAAAGACATACTGATAGGCAGGAGTAATTTATTACAACGTCATTACAAAGCCAAATTCTGAAAGGCTGCTGACATTTCAGTTTCGGGGTGAGGTATATAACGGTTGAAACATGACGAGTGCCAACGCCCTAATTTCTGAATGACATGCGCAGGCACTTGATTTTTGGATGCCGCGAACGCAGCACCTATGCGGAACAAATGTCCTGAAATTGTGGCAGGGTCGCCGCCCAAGCTGGCCACCAGTGACCTCACATGGGATACGAACTGGTGGGTGGTGAGTGGAACCACCCCGAAGGGCAACAGTGGACTGTTTGGCCCGGACCCTGACAAGGCAGACCGTAGCTGACGGAGCACCGTGACGGGGCACCATTGGTGCGATGTGGGAAAGAAGGATACCGGGACAGGGGGGCCCACCTGGGAGGTCTTAGACGTCTTGAGCAGTAGTACGAACCCTTCGGTGTTCTGGACCAGCTGGCTGACCGTGAGGAACCTGCTACTGCCAGGAGAACAAGTAAACTCCCCAGGTCTCAGGAAGCCGTAAAAGGCTAGATAGATGGCGGATTTGAGTACCAAGCTGGGCAAAACCCCGAAAGGATTACTGTCCAGGACATCGGATAGTCTACGGAAAAGGGGGCCGGTGACCGCTTGCCTGCGTACTTGGCCTTGAGGTCCGCATTTGCTCAAACCCTTGAGTGCGGCTTTGACAGCATGCATGGTGAGCACTGACGCTCGTTCGGGATGACTAACAGAGAGGAAATGTTGCACTCCCGCCAGGTACGACCTCACCGTACTGTGGGAGAGCTTGCGCACTGAGTGGCAGTAGCCAATGAACGCCAGGATGTATTCTGGAAAACTGGATTCCCCCTGAGGACATTCCCCTTGGAACCTGCAGAACATCTTCCACCTGGTGTTGTATGCTCTGGTTGTGTTAGACGAGAGGGAACTGCGTATCAAAGCGTGGGCCGTCTCAAGGTGGTCGGTTACGCTAGTATTAAGGACTCGTGAGGAGGGACGGTGGCGCCTGTCGCATCTGCCTCTGGCATGATCTGTAAGAAACGGGAGAAGTTAGCCCTCGACAAGGCGTCAGCAGCCAAGTTTTGCGCACCTGGCACATGCGCACTATGAACATGGAAATGGTGACGTAGGGAGAGTTGTACTAACCGTCTGAGGAAACACATGACGTGGTTTGATTTCGATAACCCACTATTTACGATGTCTACCACGGCTGTATTGTCAGACACAAACAGAACAGACTGATTCGCCCAAAGACTGCCACATATGTGGGCGCTACCACAATGGGGGGTACAGTTCGAACAGCGCCGAGGTTTGGAGGAATCCTGGGATTTGTCCCACCTCGGCAGGCCATCCGTCCGCAACCCAGTGGGTGCCGAAAATGGCGGCAAACCCTGAGCTTGCAGCCGCATCTGAGAAGACTATAGGAGACAGACTCGACAGCTCGGGAACGAATAGGGACACCCCGTTCCACCAGCTCAGAAAATGGTCCCACATGTGGAGATCCGCTAAGGCCTGACTGTCCAGGCACACTGGGCTGTCCTGCTCCGGGGCGGTACTCAAGAGCGCCAGCAGGCGGGATATGAACGCTCTGCCCTGCGGGATGATGCGCATGGGGAAATTTAACATGCCCAGTAGAGACTGAAGGTCAGCCTTAGTGACCACGGTTGTGACTGTAAACCTATGGATGACTTCTCTAATTCTTGTTAACTTATCCGCAGGCAACCTAGCTAACATGTGCTGGGAGTCTAACTCGATGCCCAAAAAGGTGATCACTGTGGACGGGCCTTCTACTTTCTTGGGGGAAACCGGGACACCTAACTGGGAAAAACACCTCAGCAACTTCCCCAACCCTAGGGGGATTGCCCCTGGCCTCTCAATCAGTAGGAAGTCATCTAAGTAGTGGATGACAAATTCACAGTGGACCTTGTGTACCAAAACCCAGTGGAGGGCCTGAGCCAACTGATCGAAGAGCCACTGGCTGCTCTTGGAACCGAAGGTGAGTTTGGTGGAGAAATAATACAGGCCTTTCCACTTGATGCCGTGCCACTGCCAGAGAGCTGGCATGATGGGAAGCAACTTAAAGGCATCCGATATGTCGGCTTTGGACAACATGGACCCTGGACCCGTTTTCATGATGATGGCGATAGCCTGGTCGATCGAAGAATATCTCATGCCAACTTCCTCCGAAGGAATGAGGGAGTTGAGGCTGGGGACCTGGGAGCCATGTGGGGCAGACAAGTCAATAATGAGTCTCTCCTTTTTGCTGAACTTGCCTGTGACTACCCCCACGGGACTGACTCTCCACCGTTGAAAAGGGGGCACTCCGAAAGGACCGATTAAGAACCCTTTGTTTAACTCGGACTCTATTAGTACGTCTACAGAACCGGGATTCCTTTCGGCTGACTGAAGGTTCTTGCACTCGTATGTGAACTCTGGAGTCGTGATTAACCCTGTATGGAAGCCCTCGTGAAACCCTGACACCAGGAACTGTACAAACCCTGGATTGTGGTGACCTCGCAAGTACTCCTGTAAACAGCTAGTATTGACCACACTCATGTAATTCTTCACTGATTTTAATGAGCATGCTACTCGGGGGTGGGCCCTGAAACAGTTGGTACAGATATGTAACAGACGGCATTGCCCGAAATTACAAGACGCATAATTAAAATTGTTACATATCTGGGCCCTTCCTAGCTGAACGATGGGTCGGCCCAGCTTATCTACCGAATTGGGGGGTCTGAAGACGTCGAGTGGTCCAGCTGCAGAGCTGGAGGGGTAAGACGCCATGCTGACAGCTGACTTATGGCACCACTCTACAGAGTGGAAGGTAGACTGACAGGCGGAACAGGAGGGAGCTTTCAGGCCTGCAAAGTGTCTGCAGAATAACTCAGTGTCTAGGTTGGACCAGTCTGTGACGTGTTGGAATTGGGAGAGAGCCGCTGCCGCTTTGGCTGAGAATGAACAGTGATAATCATAGAACGCGTTCCCTCCATACCTATGACCCAATTCTGTGACCCGAAAGAGGTACAGGTCTAGTTCCTCCCTCCTGTCCGGCCTGGCAGTGCAAATAACATCCCTGAAAAGGCTGAACGCCATGACGAACTCCGGGATGGTTACTTTGCGGTTGAGCCGGTGGTCGCGGCTTCTTAGCACCACCGACACTTCCCCGCAAGCTATGACATTGTTGTCAGACAGGTCCCTGGAGGCTATCAGTAGTGATGCGAGATTGACATCCCTACCCTCTAGGATGTCTTTCCTGATGTTGATCGGGACAAAATGGGATGGAGTCACGTTGGGGACGGACTGGACAGTACGAATGTCCGCTATGGCAGAGGTGGAGGCGACCGGAACCTCGGGGGAGGAAACTGGGAAGACTGAGCTGCGAGCCTCGAACGGCTCCAATCTCGCCTGCATGGAAGTGACGGCAGACTGTTCAGCATGACGTGTATCTGAGTCAGTGACGTTTGCATCGTGGTCGCAGGGGGATCATTACTACTGGGCACCAGGGAGTCTTTCCATAGCCGATATAGCTCCTCTTTCCTGGCAGATGCCGGGAAAGGGACGCCCCGCCTTGTCAGCTCCGCCATAAGCCTGGGGATGGTCCAAGCACGCAGGGATGGTATACTGCCCCCTTCGGATGTCCCTGCTACGTTTTCGTCCACTGACGCTTCGACAATGTCTGACGCGTGCGACATCACAGCTGTGAAAACAGTAACGTAAGGTGACCGACTAACCTGGACGACCACCGGTATCCGTGAAGCTGTTTTAACAACGTAATGGAAAAGGGTGCACTGTCCCTGTGAAGTACGCACACTAACACCAGAAGAGCCGAGAAGGAGTGGCCAGGAACCGCCACCCGGAAGTCCATGCAAGGAGACCTGACGTACTTACCAACTGAGAAACTCTATACTCTGACCCCCGCGGAAGTTTAATGAAAAATAGAACAACCTGGACGTAAAATAGTGCATGAGACACAACCCTGCTAACGGCCAGCACCTCCCCGTCCCCCAACGTGTACCCCCACTACCTTGTTCGACAAGGCAAAATCAAATGAGATCCAAACCAACTTCTCTCTGTTTTTAAACTCTTTCGGACATGGAAAACAACAACAAAACAACACAAAAGAAACCAGTCAATGCATAAGGCTCAAACTAATAGAACGTGAGCTGTGAGTTGAAGGTTTAACCGATGGATGGGAGTAGGTGTTGATCGACGTTGACCACCCCCTGGCTCTACCTGGCGTCTGTGATGAACCCCTACCTATCTAAGCGGCCCGTGCCAGACTTTGGGTGTGGGCGAGGAGCGGGCCATTGCGTCCCCCACCGTGCTCCACGGCAACCGCGTGGGGAGCGCAGAGCTCCCTGGCACCGTGAACCAAGTGGGGGGAGACCTTTGGGCAACGGCTCACGCCCCACGCAAACACGATTTGGGCACCACGTGGAGAGCTAACGTGTGTCCCTGATAGGGTGCGCAGTGCGGGGGGGCCCCCTCCGTCCAAGGGCTGGCCCGCCCGCCGGCTGAGCACTCCTACCGCGTGGGGAGCAGCGCAGCCCTCTGCCATGAAACCGGCACAGGGGGGACCCCCGGCAGCGAGGGCCCAACCTTGCCGATAAACTGGAAATGCCGCGTGGGGGGCCTCGCCGGTCCCTGATGGAGTGCTCAGTGCGGGGGTGCCCCCCTTCGTCTGAGGGGCCGACCCCCTGCCGGCTGGGCACATTCACCGCGTGGGGAAACGGCGCTGCCCCCTGGCATGATTTGGGATGGGGGGAGGCCTTATGTGACACAGCCTCCACCCCTTGCCAACCGAGGACGTGCCGCGTGGGGGGCCCCACCGCTCCCTGGTGGAGTGCTCAGTGCGGGGGTGCCCCCCTTCGTTTGAGGGGCCGACCCACCGCTGGCTGGGCACCTCCACCGCGTGGGGAAACGGTGCTGCCCCCTGGCATAAACTGGGATAGGGGGAAGCCTGTGTGGCTCAGCCCCACCCCTTTGTTGTGGAAGGAGGAGCCACGTGGTGCCGCCCCGCTCCCCGGCAGGGGCGCTGGTTGCAGGGGTGCCTCCCCTCTGCTAGGGGGGCCGGCCCGCCGCAGATAGAGCGCGCCCACCACGTGAGGGAGCGGTGCGGCACTGGCTGGACATTTGGGGGCGGAGGAGGTGAGCGGAGGAGGCGGGCGGGGGGGCCTCTCTCGACCGCGGGCCCCGCCCCCCCGCCGGTGAACAACCGCCATGTTCGTGACCTGGGTGGCGGAGGAGGGGAGCGCTGTCTCCGTCGGGCTCCACCCCCTCCGCCGGAGACCGAAAGAGTGCCGCTGCCGAACAGCCAGGAGGGGACCCCCGTCCCGTCAAGGCCCCGCCTCTCGCTGTGCTGACACGTTGTGACGAAGTGGTCCGGAGCATGGGGGCCCCTGCTTACCAAAGGGCCGACCGCCGACCGGACGTCCACTCACCTTGCCCGCTGACACAGAATGCCAGGTACGAGCGCACGCTTCCTGCGGAACTCTGCACGTCGTACACATGTGGGAGGGCGCTGGCCGTTGAAGTAGGTAGCCAAGCCCCTCCCACAAATACAGGCCAATGAATCGGCCTTACATGTGTCCGTCATCTACCGGGAATATATGTGTCTGTCATATACCGGGAATATAATATGTGTCCGTCATTTACAGGGAATATAATATGTGTCCGTCATCTACAGGGAATATAATGTGTGTCCGTCATCTACAGGGAATATAATGTGTGTCCGTCATCTACAGGGAATATAATGTGTGTCCGTCATCTACAGGGAATATAATATGTGTCCGTCATCTACAGGGAATATAATCTGTGTCCGTCATCTACAGGGAATATAATATGTGTCCGTTATCTACAGGGAATATAATATGTGTCTGTTATCTACAGGGAATATAATATGTGTCCATCATCTACAGGGAATATAATATGTGTCCGTTATCTACAGGGAATATAATATGTGTCTGTTATCTACAGGAAATATAATATGTGTCCATCATCTACAGGGAATATAATATGTGTCCGTTATCTACAGGGAATATAATATGTGTCCGTCATCTACAGGGAATATAATCTGTGTCCGTCATCTACTGGGAATATAATATGTGTCTGTCATCTACCGGGAATATAATATGTGTCCATCATCTACAGGGAATATAATATGTGTCTGTCATCTACCGGGAATATAATATGGGTCGATAACATTCACAAGTCATTCCTTTCTGGTTTTATTTACCTTTTACACAGCGCGCAACTTTTTTAGACTTGGGGGTGTATATGTGATATTCTGCGTACTCTGTCTCCCCCAGGCTGGAGATACAAGGTTTCGGTGTCATTAAGCGGAACTGCGATTCCTTACGGAAAAATGTATGTGACCCTCTCTGGATCCTGGGGCAGCAGAACAGAGCATATGTTGTACGGGTGAGTCCTGGGGTGTAATGTGCCGGGCATCACCGCTTCACTCTGCTCCTAACCTGTAAATGTGTAACTCTGCAAAGGTCTGATTACCAGGTCTTCTGCTCCAGTTACATCTAAAGCTGCAGTCACTATTCAGTTGCATCAAGTCTTCTGCTCCAGTTACATCTAGAGCTGCAGTCACTTTTCTGATACATCATGTTGTCTTCTCCAGTTACATCTAGAGCTGCAGTCACTATTCAGTTACATCATTTCTTCTGCGCCAGTTACATCTAGAGCTGCAGTCACTTTTCAGTTACACCATGTCTTCTGTTCCAGTTACATCTAGAGCTGCAGTCACTCTTCTGGTACATCATGTATTCTTCTCCAGTTACATCTGGAGCTGCAGTCGCTATTCAGTTACATCAAGTCTTTTGCTCCAGTTACATCTAGAGCTGCAATCACTCTTCTGGTACATCATGTCTTCTGCTCCAGTTGCATCTAGAGCTGTAGTCTCTATTCAATTACATCATTTCTTCTGCGCCAGTTACATCTAGAGCTGCAGTCACTTTTCAGTTACACCATGTCTTCTGTTCCAATTACATCTAGAGCTGCAGTCACTCTTCTGTTACATCATGTCTTCTGCTCTAGTTACATCTAGAGCTGCAGTCACTCTTCTGTTAAATCATGTCTTCTGCTCCAGTTGCAGACAAAGCTGCCCTAATTATGTAAATGCCTCCTGAGCTCCCATAATGCATTGCCCTTTGGTACTCAGCAGAATCATAGTCTAATTGTGAGTTCAGCTCTGGAGGTGACTGGAGTGAAGAACATGATGTTACAGCAGGGCAGTAGCATTGACACTTCTCTGCATCTCTGGATGTGACTGGAGTAGAGAACATGATGTTACAGCAGGGTGGTGGCATTGACTTTTCTGCAGCTATGGGTGTGACTTGTGCATTGTCTCTGTGTGTAGGGGGAGCCTGGTCCCTGGACAGATGTATTCGGTTTTCCTGGACTCCGGAGAGGAGCTGGATGCTGCGTACAATGTCACCTTCCGCTGGACTTGGACCTTCAGTTTCTTCCCCCTCCGACTGGGAGCAGAGAGGATAGACATGGAAGCCGGCAAGGACGGGAGAATGTGAGTACTCCCAGTGTGCAATGACTGGGACTGACACAAAAAGTACGGGCTATTTGTCTTGTGGGTGAAATGTCAGGACCTAAAATGCCCTCCAACCTTTACAGGGGAACTTAATGTGACCTCTAACCTTCTGAATGCAACTCTTCAATGTTTCAGTAGTTTCTGCAAGGAGCTTAACAGCAAAATTGACCACAGGTGTTTGATCCATGAATCACCCAATAAATTTCCTGGTTCTATTAGAATTGGTATTAAACAGTCCTCCTCATCACGCTGTTCACATTGTGACATCATGAGACCAAGATGAAACCTAACAATTGATGAACAGTACCTCGCTATTGCGAGGCTTCAAGTAGGATGTTCTCAGATGGAAGTGGCCCCTGAGCTTAGAGTGTCAGAGTGTCATCAGCAGATTGTATCAGAGATACAGAGACTGGAAGAGTCACAGAAAGGCAGAGAAGTGGACGTCCTGTGGCCACATCCCATACTGATGATCGCTTCATTGTGAACAATGTCCTGCGGAACCGGATGATGAATGCCGCACAACTCCAGGCACATTTAAGGGAGGTTAGAGGCACCCGTGTCACGTAAGACCATTGGAAACCGTTTACATCAGCGTGGTCTGCGTGCTAGATGACCTAAAAGGGTACCTGACCGCACCACCAGGCACAGGAGTCATCGTCTTGCATGGGCCAGGGAGGATCTACACTGGACAGTGGACCAGGATCGGTTGTAGACAAAATGTGGCCCTAGGCAAAATCAAAAGTGGGGCCCCAAATCTTGTAATAATGCACTAAAAACACAGTCCAACGTGACACCCCCGCCGATCAGCTGATTTAGCAGACGGCGTGCGCTGTTCACTGCTGCTGTCCCATAGACATACAGCTGTGAGCAGGAAGAGAGAAGGGAAGACGATACGTGCACACAGCGCGTGCCGTCCCCTCAAACAGCTGATCGGCAGAGGTGCCGGGTGCCCCTACAGTACCCTAGTAGTAATAATATAACCATAATGCTCCGAGTGGCTCTAATGTACCCCTGTAGTGCCTCCCACTAGTTCCAATATATAATGCTCCCCCCCCTATAGTGCCAGTATATATATAAGGTTCCTCCGTAGTGTCAGTATATAATGCTCCGACATTCCTCCCTAGTAGGGCCAGGTATATATAATGATCCCCTTCCCTCCTTTTCTGGTGCCCCCAGCAGTGCGGACATTTAGTAAAAAATAAAAAACCTGCCTCCCTCCCGTCCTCCCACCGCTTGCTGCGTCCTGATGCATGCGGTACCAATGACATCACTACTCCTGCCCCGGGTCTCACGGGAATGAGTCATCATGCGAGACCCAGCGCAAGAGGTTGCGTTGATATCATTGCGGCTTCTTGCGCTGTTCTAATGCCTCACAGGCTTGAGGCCTAGCGGCCTGAGGCTTGTGAAGTTGGACCACCATGAGTGCGCCTCCCTTTATGGGGCGAAATTGTGCCCTAGGCGGATGACTACCATCACCTACCCATCGTTCCGGCCCTAATGCAGACCGCATTACCGCAGGAGGTATAAGAGGAGAGGACTATAACTCCCAGCATGTCTAAGCCATTATTATTTAATATCAGAGCACATTACAGGGGAACGTGTAAGAGGAGAGGACTACAACTCTGAGCATGTCCAGGCCATTATTATGTAATATCAGAGTACATTATAAGAGGAGGTATAAGAAGAGAGGACTACAACTCCCAGTATATCCAGGGTGTTGTAATGTACCCTGATATTACATAATAATGGCCTGGACATGCTGATAGTTGTAGTCCTCTCCTCTTATATATCCTCTTGTAATGTACTCTGATATTATATAACAGGAAGTATAGGAGGAGAGGACTAAAACTCCCAGCACTTCCCTGGCACTTACATTGAATCCTTCACTTCTTCCCATGCATCACTGGTCTTCTTCTTCTTCATTACATCACTGCACTGCTTAGCTCCTCCTCCTGTTCTGGTCACATGATGGTGAGGTCATCGCAGGTCCTTCATCCCCTTCTTCTCTGCTTAGCTCAGTCTCCTGCACGTGACATCATGGCAGGTCCTACAGCTCCAGCAGAAGAGTGATGCTGGTGTCCGAAGCTGTCAGTTTGTAGAGCAGCACTGTGGTAATGACTTGTGTTATGTGTACAGGGAGGGGGCTTTACACCGTATTGTAAATTGCAGCTTTTCAGCTGTCCGCCCGTTTGCTTCCAGGGACGTTCAGCTGAACAGCAGCACTAAAGCAGGGGGCCCCTTAGATGATGGGGCACTGGGCAATTGCCCAGTTTGCCTCCCACATAACGCCGGCCCTGCAAGAGACCAGAGGGCCTCAGTGCTGTTCACTGATGAAAGCCGATTCACGCTAAGCAGAAATGATGGCCGTCAACGATGCCTACGAAGAGGCACTTATTAGCGGTTCTCACGTTCAAAAGCACGCACCGAGGCTCGTCGAGGCGGGGAGAGCACGCACCGAGGCTCGTCGAGGCGGGGAGAGCACGCACCGAGGCTCGTCGAGGCGGGGAGAGCACGCACCGAGGCTCGTCGAGGCGGGCAGAGCACGCACCGAGGCTCGTCGAGGCGGGCAGAGCACGCACCGAGGCTCGTCGAGGCGGGCAGAGCACGCACCGAGGCTCGTCGAGGCGGGCAGAGCACGCACAGAGGCTCGTCGAGGCGGGCAGAGCACGCACAGAGGCTCGTCGAGGCGGGCAGAGCACGCACAGAGGCTGGTCGAGGCGGGCAGAGCACGCACAGAGGCTCGTCGAGGCGGGCAGAGCACGCACAGAGGCTCGTCTCACAGCTATTATTGTTTGTGTGTATTAAATGTCTTCACCATCCGGGAACACTGATCCAGCATGGTGTTTACTTCATATGTTCATATTACACCATCCAGAAACATTCATCTGGCCTGGTGTGTTTGTGTTCTTGACATAAGCTTCTTCTCAAATACAAAAGTCTCTTAGCAGGTTCTTCATCCGGAATTGCCCACTCACTTTCACGAGGGTGTTAAGACTTATCGCTGACCCTGTTGTGCCTGAGGCCAGAAGGTCGCAGCGGGTGGCTACTCGCTCGGTTTCAAGAGATCACTCCATGACCGGAAGGGATTCCAATCCAGGTTTTCCTGCTTAGGTTTGCAATCCTTTTTTTCCTATTTAGGAATCTGTAGCTTTTCCTTTCAGCTGTTCTCTGTCAGCTGCTCCCAGCTACTATATAATCTCTCTCCCTAGTAAAAGCGTAGCCTTCTTCCCTCCTCACTGCGCCGCACATCTGTTACCTGCCATATCAGACGTGAGTCACCAGTACCAAATTGTTAGAAATTGGTTGCAGCAACACAAAACTTCTTGAGACGACTTCTTCTTAAGAAGATTCTTTTGTTTATACAGAGATAAGAGCAGCAAGACAGCGTAGAAATGAATACACTGCTCAAAAAAATAAAGGGAACACAAAAATAACACATCCTAGATCTGAGTTAATTGGATGATTTTATTAATTTATGACGTAAAGTCATGATTTTATTAAAGACACGGAGGCGAGTATTGCTATATCTTCCTTTACTACAAAACCACAGCAGCAAAGAAAAAACTTGAGATTAGCATATCTCCATGGTAACAAACCCCTCCCACATGGTCCCCTATATATAGTCTCTGTCACAGAAAACCCTCCTCTTTCTTGGCGGATGCCACTCCAACTCTTCATGAACCTTGGAAAACAGAATTCGAGAAACCGGAGGAACTGGAACTGCGATGCTGTAACTGGAAACTAGGAACGTAGATCATATGTAATCCAGCCAATAAAGATGATTAAGTCACACTGGAAGAAAGAACAGAAAAAGGAAAAATCACATAGAGGGGATACTAGTCTCCTTTAAAATAAAATATGTATGCAAAGCAGTAAACAACATGATAAATAGTAAGCATAAAGTAATCAATACAAAAGCAAAATAGTAAGATAAATATATTAATTAATGTGACAAGGGAGGGAAATAAGAAAATGAGGGGGGGGGGCAATACTCGCCTCCGTGTCTTAATTAAAATCATGACTTTACATCATAAATTAGTAAAATCATCCAATTTTATTTCAACCCACGGAGGCTCCTATTGAGAGTTTAAAGCTGTCCAATAACAGAAGAAAATACATGTTGAGTAGGGCGAAAGTAAAATTCTCAGAAAGTTGATACCCTGGACCAGTCTGCAATTTTCATAACGTCTTCCAGACGAGCACCTGCTGCCATCATAGAAGTTGAAGACGCGCTCCGAGTAGAATGAGCAGTGAATACGGAAGTGTCAACGCCTGCCAAAGACATGAGCCATTTCACCCACCTGGCCAAAGTCGTGGTGGAGACCGGGGCGAACGGATGGCGATAAGAAAGGAACAATTGAGGGACCTCGTTGGAACGATGAGATAAGGTTCGAGACTCATTCCCGTAAACAAGATACTGGACAGAGAGCGGGAACCGCCGGAAAACAAGGAAAAGAAACGGAGCGAATCTGGGTCTTAGTTCAACGAGAAATGTCAAAAGTGACTCCTTCAGGAGAGAAAAATCTGGCGTCATAATCTAAAGCTCTCACGTCAGAAACTCTCTTGCAAGAGAGAAGACAGAACAAAGTGACTAGCTTAGCCGACAATTGACGTAATGAAAGTTCGGAGTTGGAAGGCCACTAAGAGAAGAAATTTAAAACCAAAGAAACGTCCCATGTGACAGAAAAAACGTGGTCTGGGAGGACGGGACATCCTGGAACCCTTGAGTAAGCGACAGACCAATGGGTGTTGTCCAGCTGGACGGCCTTCGAAACCCTGGTGAAAAGAGGAAATGGCGGATCTGAAAAGATTTATAGTCAGATAGGCCTTACCATCCTCGAATAGGGAAGTAAGAAAACTCAAGATGTCCACTACAGGGGCCGAAACGGGATCCAGACTCCGGTCCACACACCAATAGACCAAGATCTCCAGGCTGCTTTATAAACCCGTCTGGTGCTGGGAGCCCAAGACTCCTCCAGTAATCTCCAAGTTGCTTTCGAAAGGTCGCGGCCTTCGTGGGAACGCCTGATAGTCTGCAAGCTAGTAGTCGAAGAGAACCCTCCAGAAGAAGAGGGTGTTGAACGTCTCCCGGACCTAAGAGAAGATCTGGACAATCTGGCAAGAGAAAAGGAGGAAGGATGAGAAGCTCCAAAAGGTTGGGAAACCACGACTGAGTGGTCCAGAACGGAACAATCAAGATGATCTCTGCTGATTGGAAACAAACTTGACTCAGGGTTCTCGGGATCATTGAGAACGGCGGAAACGCGTAGTGGAGGTCTTCGGACCAGTCCTGAAGGAATGCGTCCACAGCTTCCGCTTCCGGGTCCGGGCGCCAACTGAAGAATCTCGGTAGTTGTTTGTTCAAACGGGAAGCAAAGAGGTCGATGTAAACAGGACCCCAGACTGAGGAGATGGCAGAGAACACCTGCGAGTTTAATCTCCAATCGCTGGCATCCCTGAGATAGCGTGAGCTCCAGTCCGCCTGAACGTTGTGTAATCCTGGAATATATTCCGCCACCACTGTAAGTTCCCGGCTCAGACAGAAAGACCAGAATTCCCTGGCCAAATGAGAAAGCATGGGAGAGTGTGTGCCGCCCATGGCATTGACATAACGGACAGCGGAGACGTTGTCCATGCGTAGTCGAATTCAAGTTCTGATCATGTCTTTCGCAAAACTGCGAATGGCGAATGAGCCCGCCAGGAGCTCCAAAGCATTGATGTGCAGAGGAGATTCCTCCATCAACCAAGGACCTCCGGTAGAAATGCCTTCGCAGTGGGCCCCCAGCCGAGGAGGCTGGCATCGGAATCCACTGTAAAATCCGGACGAGGACCGCAAATCGCCTTCCCATTCCAGGCTTGGAGATTGCAGATCCACCAATGGATTTCGTCCCGAGTTTCGTCGTCTAGACAAATAAGATCCGCGTAGGTGGCTCCCCTGTGTAAATGGGCCGTCTTCAGGCGTTGAAGGGCCCGGTAATGTAAAGGGGCTGGAAAAACGGCCTGGATGGAGGAGGATAGGAGGCAGATGATCCGAGCCAGATGTCGAAGGGAAATTTGTGGTATTTCCAGTGTTCTGCGTAATTCCTTGCGAATCTCCTTGATCTTTGTTGTCGGAAGACTGAGGGTTTCTGCTACCGAATTCACAGAAAACCCTAAGAATTCCATTGTCCGTGCTGTGGTCAAAACGGACTTGTCGTAATTGATGAGGAATCCTAACCCGGTTAACAGGTTCGAAGTGAGTTCCAGATGTGATAGAAGGGTATGTCTGTCCTGGGCCAATAAAAGGATGTCGTCCAGGTAGATAATTAGTCGAATTCCTCGACTGCGAAGCCATGCTACTACCGGCCGCATGAGTTTGGTGAAACACCATGGAGCCGACGAGAGGCCGAAGGGGAGGCAAGTGAAGCGCCAAGTTTCTCCCTTCCACAGAAACCGAAGTAGGTCTCTGGAGGATTCTTCTACTGGGACAGTGAGGTATGCGTCCTTTAGGTCAAGTTTTACCATCCAATCCCCTTTTAGTAGAAGATCCCTGAGAAGATGGATGCCCTCCATCTTGAAGTGTCGATACCGTACAAAACTGTTTAGGGGGCGCAGGTTGATGACGGGACGCATTTGGCCGCCCTTCTTGTGTACCAGAAAGATAGTGCTCAGGACACCCCCAGGGAAATTTGGTGCACGTTCGATCGCTTCCTTTCTGAGCAGGTCCATCAGCTCCCTGTCTATATGAAATAGGGTGTCTGATGGGGTGATCATAGGGTGGGGAGGGAAGGGGAGACTCGGAAGACTTACCAACTCTATTTGGAAACCAAGAATTGTGGAGAGCACCCAAGTGTCCGTGGTGATGGTGGACCAAAGACGAGAAAAATGTCGGAGTCTGCCCCCTACACAAATTAGAGAAGAAAGAAATGGAGGTACACTTACCGAAAGGGCGACGGGAGCTGGAGCCTCCACGGAAGCCTCTATGATTGGGAGCACCTCGTGATGGGAAGAAACCCGATGGTTGTTTGGAATCCTGGAATGAGGATCTTTCAGAGAAGGATTGGGCCTTGTCAAGGGCCGTAAATGCTCCAACATATTTGCTCATATCTTTTATAAATGAGTCACCAAAAAGGAGACCTTGTGCCTCACTACCTGCTTCGGATAGGGCCAGATTAGATAATTTTAGATCGATCTTAAATAAGATCGCCTTACGTCTCTCGATTGAAAGGGAAGTGTTAACATTCCCGGCTATACAAATGGCACGTTGCGTCCAACCACGGAGGACCTCAGAGTCCACAAATTCATTAGCCGCTCTAGCGGTCTCAGCCAATTCGAAAATCTTGGCTAGGGGCCCAAAGACGTCCAGGAGCTTGTCCTGGCACGCCCGAAGAGCAGAATCTAGGCCTCTCCTAGGATTCCAGCCAGTTTTGGAAAGAAATTGGACCATCTTAGGGTCTACTGCTGGTGTATCGCAAACTTTGTTTGCTATTAAAGGCCGCGGGCATTCGGCTTTGAGCTTTTTACGTGCCTCCTTACTGAGAGGGCAGCGGACTCTGGATTCCAGATATTGGGCTACATGATTCAGCGGTAGCCATTCAGCCGATCTTGGATGGTGTAGTGAGTCGGGGTCAAATAATGGCTCCCCAGAGGGGTCGGTCAAAGGGCCCGATGAACCTGATGCAGCTTGAGAAGTAAACGGTCCTGCCGCAGTAGCGGAACTATTAATGGCCGAGCAGATGGGGAGTCAGACAGGTCTGCATCTGGGAATTCCTCATCCTCGAACTTAACCTCCTCGTAGTCGGAACCAATTTCGGATCCTGAATCTGACTCTAGTTGTGCTCTGGCACATTTCCAGCTCCTCGCCTTTTCTGCCTGGCGGGAATAGGCTCTTTTGCGCGATTCTGGCGCGCTATCATGGGTGGCTTTGGACACACCAATCAATTCGGTTCTGGAGGTTGGATGGGAAGCAGTACCTGATTGGGTGTCAACCCTGGGTGGGGGGGGTTGAACTATGAGTGCATCAGCAATTGACCTGGATACGGAATGGGACATGGATCCCATTGCCGCCATAATAGCCTCTGACACAGAGCGTTGTAGGATATCCACATGGGAAGGTTCTAACATTAACCACCTCAGCCCCCAGTGCTTAAACACCCTGAAAGACCAGGCCACTTTTTACACTTCTGACCTACACTACTTTCACCGTTTATTGCTCGGTCATGCAACTTACCACCCAAATGAATTTTACCTCCTTTTCTTCTCACTAATAGAGCTTTCATTTGGTGGTATTTCATTGCTGCTGACATTTTTACTTTTTTTGTTATTAATCGAAATTTAACGATTTTTATGCAAAAAAATGACATTTTTCACTTTCAGTTGTAAAATTTTGCAAAAAAAAACGAGATCCATATATAAATTTTGCTCTAAATTTATTGTTCTACATGTCTTTGATAAAAAAAAAATGTTTGGGTAAAAAAAAAAAATGGTTTGGGTAAAAGTTATAGCGTTTACAAACTATGGTACAAAAATGTGAATTTCCGCTTTTTGAAGCAGCTCTGACTTTGAGCACCTGTCATGTTTCCTGAGGTTCTACAATGCCCAGACAGTACAAACACCCCACAAATGACCCCATTTCGGAAAGTACACACCCTAAGGTATTCGCTGATGGGCATAGTGAGTTCATAGAACTTTTTATTTTTTGTCACAAGTTAGCGGAAAATGATGATTTTTATTTTTATTTTATTTTTTCTTACAAAGTCTCATATTCCACTAACTTGTGACAAAAAATAAAAAGTTCTATGAACTCACTATGCCCATCACGAAATACCTTGGGGTCTCTTCTTTCCAAAATGGGGTCACTTGTGGGGTAGTTATACTGCCCTGGCATTCTAGGGGCCCAAATGTGTGGTAAGGAGTTTGAAATCAAATTCTGTAAAAAATGACCAGTGAAATCCGAAAGGTGCTCTTTGGAATATGGGCCCCTTTGCCCACCTAGGCTGCAAAAAAGTGTCACACATCTGGTATCTCTGTATTCAGGAGAAGTTGAGGAATGTGTTTTGGGGTGTCTTTTTACATATACCCATGCTGGGTGAGAGAAATATCTTGGCAAAAGACAACTTTTCCCATTTTTTTATACAAAGTTGGCATTTGACCAAGATATTTCTCTCACCCAGCATGGGTATATGTAAAAAGACACCCCAAAACACATTCCCCAACTTCTCCTGAATACGGAGATACCACATGTGTGACACTTTTTTGAAGCCTAGGTGGGCAAAGGTGCCCAAATTCCTTTTAGGAGGGCATTTTTAGACATTTGGATACCAGACTTCTTCTCACGCTTTGGGGCCCCTAAAATGCCAGGGCAGTATAAATACCCCACATGTGACCCCATTTTGGAAAGAAGACACCCCAAGGTATTCAATGAGGGGCATGGCGAGTTCATAGAAAAAAAAAAAATTTGGCACAAGTTAGCGGAAATAGATTTTTTTGATTTTGTTCTCACAAAGTCTCCCTTTCCGCTAACTTGGGACAAAAATTTCAATCTTTCATGGACTCAATATGCCCCTCAGCGAATACCTTGGGGTGTCTTCTTTCCAAAATGGTGTTATTTGTGGGGTGTTTGTACTGCCCTGGCATTTGAGGGTCTCCGCAATCATTACATGTATGCCCAGCATTAGGAGTTTCTGCTATTCTCCTTATATTGAGCATACAGGTAATGAGTTTTTTTTTCCGTTCAGCCTCTGGGCTGAAAGAAAAAAATGAACGGCACAGATTTTTTCATTCGCATCGATCAATGTGGATGAAAAAATCTCTGCCAAAAAAAGAAAAAGGAGGGGAAAGGCGTCTGCCAGGACATAGGAGCTCCGCCCAACATCCATACCCACTTAGCTCGTATGCCCTGGCAAACCAGATTTCTCCATTCACATCAATCGATGTGGATGAATAAATCATTGCCGGGATTTTTTTTTTTATATATACAAAGTGTTTGCCAAAGTATATGAACACCGCCACCTCCTCAGCTCATATGCCTCGGCAAACGTATCTTTTACTGCAGAGGAGAAATCTCGTCTTGCAGCGCCGCATACACCGACTTGCGTGTAATCTGACAGCAGCGCAATGCTTCTGTCCGAATGCACATCAGTGCTGCAGCTAGTCGATCGGTTGGTCCACCTGGAAGGTAAAAAAAACAAAACAAAAAAGAAAAAAACAGGCCGCAACGCAATAACTTTATTAACTTTAGAACAGAACATATTAACTTTTTTTTTACTTTTTAAACTTTTTTACTTACCGGTAATTTTTTTTTTGTTTAGTTTTTTTTACCTTTATAGAACAAACCTCTCCTTCCCCATGGGACAATGTGCAAAGCGCAAATCGCCCAAAGATGTGGCAAAGTACGTTATGCACTTTATCCCAGGTGAAAGGAGAGGTTTGCAGCAGCTGTGAGTAAAAGGGCCCTAATAGCCCTGTGTGCCTGTCCTGTGAGATGCAATCCCTATGCTAAGTGTACCTGTGTGTGGTACTTCCGGAAACACTCACCAAAGCATAGGGCAGGGTGGTCAGGACAGTCAGGACAGAAATAGCGGGTGTCACGCCTTATTCCACTCCTGCTACAGACACGACATCTTTTTCGGGGTGACGGTTGGGTTGAGGTACCAGGAACGACACTGGGAAATGTCGCTCGTGTAGACGGCTAACTACACTGGTGGATGGGGCCACGGAACCTCCTGGGTAAAGGAGGTTCTCGATGATCTCTTCCTGGAATTTGAGGAATGATCCTGTTCTCCCAGCCTTACTGTAGAGAACAAAACTATTATACAGCGCCAATTGAATTAAATATACAGACACCTTATACCAGCGTCTGGTTCTGCGGGAAACTAAATACGGAGACAACATCTGGTCATTGAAGTCCACCCCTCCCATGAGCAAATTATAGTCGTGGACTGAGAGGGGCTTTTCAATGACACGGGTTGCTCGCTCAATTTGGATTGTCGTATCTGCGTGAATGGAGGAGAGCATGTAAACATCACGCTTGTCTCTCCATTTCACCGCGAGCAGTTCTTCGTTACACAAGGCAGCCCTCTCCCCCCTTGCAAGACGGGTGGTTACAAGCCGTTGGGGGAAGCCCACGCGACTAGTTCGCGCGGTGCCACAGGCGCAAATCCGTTCTAGAAACAAATGCCTAAAGAGGGCCACACTTGTGTAAAAATTGTCCACATAAAGATGGTACCCCTTGCCGAATAAGGGTGACACCAAGTCCCAGACTGTCTTCCCACTGCTCCCCAGGTAGTCAGGGCAACCGACTGGCTCCAGGGTCTGATCTTTTCCCTCATAGATCCGAAATTTGTGGGTATAGCCTGTGGCCCTTTCACAGAGCTTATACAATTTGACCCCATACCAGGCACGCTTGCTTGGGATGTATTGTTGAAGCTAAGGCGCCCGGTAAAATGTATTAGGGACTCGTCTACGCAGATGTTTTGCTCGGGGGTATACAAATCTGCAAATTTCTGGTTGAAATGGTCTATGAGGGGCCGAATTTTGTGGAGCCGGTCAAAAGCTGGGTGGCCTCTGGGACGGGAGGTGGTGTTGTCGCTAAAATGCAGGAAACTGAGGATGGCCTCAAATCGTGCCCTGGACATAGCAGCAGAGAACATGGGCATGTGATGAATCGGGTTCGTGGACCAATATGACCGCAATTCATGCTTTTTTGTCAGGCCCATGTTGAGGAGAAGGCCCAAAAAAAATTTAAGTTCGGAATCTTGGACTGGTTTCCACCGGAAAGGCTGGGCATAAAAGCTTCCCGGGTTGGCGGATATAAATTGTGTGGCATACCGGTTTGTCTCTGCCACGACTAAGTCCAAGAGCTCCGCAGTCAAGAACAGCTCAAAAAATCCCAGGGCCGAACCGATTTGAGCCGTCTCAACCCGAACTCCAGACTGGGCGGTGAAAGGGGGAACTAATGGTGCAGCTGAAGTTGGTGACTGCCAATCAGGGTTTGCCAGCACCTCAGAGATTTTAGGGGCTCTACGGGCCTGTCTGTGCGGTGGCTGCGACGGGGTAACTACTGCACGTGCCACCGTACCAGCTTCAACTGCCCTTCTGGTGCTCGCCACGTCACCATGTTGTACGGCAGTGCTGGTACTAGGTCCAGGGAGGGCTGCGCTGCTGGTGTATGCCTCACCACGTGATCCGGCAGCGCCAGCCCCACTCTGCTGCTCTTGAAGCGGATCCTGCATAACCTGTGGTCTAGCGACACGGGGCCGGGTACGCCTGGTGCTGCCAGGGACCTCAACCTCCTCGTCCGAACTTTGGGTCAGAGAGCCACTGCTTTCTACAGGTTCATATTCTAACCCGCTAGATTCGTCAGATGAGGGTTCCTACTCCTCATCCGACTGGGTCAGAATCCTGTAGGCCTCTTCAGAAGAATACCCCCTGTTTGACATTTGGACTACTAAATTTAGGGGTATTCCCTGAGACTACCCAAGAAAAAAAGCAAGCCTGTCTTACAAAGGGGAGGCTAGCGAAGTACCGGAGGCCGCTGCGGTTGATAAAAAATATCAAAACTGATTTTTTTATCGCCGCAGTGCGTGTAAAATGAATGTGCAGTGATCAAAAAAATATATATTTTTTGTCACTGCGGTGGGGCGGGCGTGGGTGAACGCACGTGTGGGCGACCGATCAGGCCTGATCGGGCAAACACTGCGTTTTGGGTGGAGGGCGAGCTAAGGTGACACTAATACTATTATAGATCTGACCGTGATCAGTTCTGATCACTTACAGATACTATAAAAGTACAAATGCTGATTAGCGATACGCTAAACAGCGAATAAGTGACTGCGGTGCGGTGGGGTGGGCGCTAACTGATCGCTAACTACCTAACCAAGGGGCCTAAGCCCTAAACTATCCCTAAAACCTAACAGCCAATACTAGTGAAAAAAAAAAGTGACAGTTTACACTGATCACTTTTTTTCCTTTCACTAGTGATTGACAGGGGCGATCAAAGGGTTAATTGGGGTGCAGGGGGGTGATCTGGGGCTAAGGTGTAGTGTTTGGTGTACTCACAGTTCAGTCTGCTCCTCTGCTGGATCCAACTGACGAAAAGGACCAGCACAGGAGCAGAGAAGCCATATAACAGATCATATTTACTAATATAATGTGTTATATGGCTTGTGATTGGATTTTTTGAAAATCGCCAGCCTGCCAGCCAATGATCGTTGCTGGCAGGCTGGTGACGAACTTGTTCTTTTAATTTTGCCGGCCCGCGATGCGCATGCGCGGGCCGGCTTTGAGCGAAATCTTTCGTCTCGCGAGATGACGCGTATATGCGTGATTGTGCGCAGCGCTGCCACCTCCGGAACGCGAATCTGCGTTAGGCGGTCCGGAGGCGGTTAAAGGGGCTCCACTAAATGTAGGAGCTGTAGCAGGGGAGTGAAATTCTACCTCAGAATCCTCTGCCATAGACTGTTTAGATGGGGTATGAGCCATAATAGCCTATGTAGGATACAGTATAAATGAATAATTAATGGGCCTGGGTTTAGTGATAAATGTCACTATTATAAACTATAAAGTATGGGGTAGCTGAAAGAAAAGGCACACAAATAAACGGGTGAGTTACCCCACAAGACGCAGAGCAGTTCTATCTGAAGCGATGCAGGGAATAAATTCACCTCAGAAAAAAGAGGGGGCGTGGCTTAGTGGAAACGCGCGCTCAAAGGAAAGATAAGTGACAGGTGATAAAATGGCCGCCGAGAAGTGAACCAAACGGAAGACGGAAACCCTGTCAGGTACGGCGAAAGTGGAAGTGCGGTTGCGGGGTAATATCTGAGAGCCGATAGAAGAGTAGACAATAGGGAAGCAGTATGAAGAAAAACCTAATGGGCGCAATGTAGATAAAAAAAATTTAAACTACCTGGGCAAATAAACCAGAGAAAAACAATAAACTGACAGAAATTAAGTTAGTGAATAAAGAAGAGTGCGCCCTGTAATGGAAAGAAATATATATATATCTACTATGCATAACATTAGAAAAAATGACAGTGAAGTACTTAGCTGTGGCATCTGCCAAGAAAGAGGAGGGTTTCCTGTGACAGAGACTATATATAGGGGAGCATGTGGGAGGGGTTTGTTACCATGGAGATATGCTAATCTCTTAAGTTTTTTCTTTGCTGCTGTGGTTTTGTAGTAAAGGAAGATATAGCAATAGGAGCCTCCGTGGCTTGAAATAAAATTAAATATTCTTCTGAAATACTTTGTTCTTTACATAGTTGAATGTGCTGACAACAAAATCACACAAATAAAAAAATGGAAATCAAATTTTTCAACCCATGGAGGTCTGGATTTGGAGTCACACTCAAAATTAAAGTGGAAAAACCCACTACAGGCTGATCCAACTTTGATGTAATGTCCTTAAAACAAGTCAAAATGAGGCTCAGTAGTGTGTGTGGCCTCCACGTGCCTGTATGACCTCCCCACAACGCCTGTGCATGCTCCTGATGAGGTGGCGGACGGTCTCCTGAAGGATCTCCTCCCAGACCTGGACTAAAGCATCTGCCAACTCCTGGACAGTCTGTGGTGCAACGTGACGTTGGTGGATAGAGCGAGACATGATGTCCCAGATGTGCTCAATTGGATTCAGGTCTGGGGAACGGGCGGGCCAGTCCATAGCATCAATGCCTTCGTCTTGCAGGAACTGCTGATACACTCCAGCCACATGAGGTCTAGCATCGTCTTGCATTAGGAGGAACCCAGGGCCAACCGCACCAGCATATGGTCTCACAAGGGGTCTGAGGATCTCATCTCGGTACCTAATGGCAGTCTGGCTACCTCTGGCGAGCACATGGAGGGCTGTGCTGCCCTCCAAAGAAATACCACCCCACACCATTACGGACCCACTACAAAACCGGTCATGCTGGAGGATGTTGCAGGCAGCAGAACGTTCTCCACAGCGTCTCCAGACTCTGTCACGTCTGTCACATGTGCTCAGTGTGAACCTGCTTTCATCTGTGAAGAGCACAGGGCGCCAGTGGCGAATTTGCCAATCTTGGTGTTCTCTGGCAAATGCCAAACCTCCTGCACGGTGTTGGGCTGTAAGCACAACCCCCACCTGTGGACGTCTGGCCCTCATATCACCCTCATGGAGTCTGCTTCTGACCGTTTGAGCAGACACATGCACATTTGTGGCCTGCTGGAGGTCATTTTGCAGGGCTCTGGCAGTGCTCCTCCTGTTCCTCCTTGCACAAAGGCGGAGGTAGCGGTCCTGCTGCTGGGTTGTTGCCCCCCTACGGCCTCCTCCACGTATCCTGATGCACTGGCCTGTCTCCTGGTAGCGCCTCCATGCTCTGGACACTACGCTGACAGACACAGCAAACCTTCTTGCCACAGCTCGCATTGATGTGCCATCCTGGATAAGCTGCACTACCTGAGCCACTTGTGTGGGTTGTAGACTCCGTCTCATGCTACCACTAGAGTGAAAGCACTGCCAGCATTCAAAAGTGACCAAAACATCAGCCAGGAAGCATAGGAACTGAGAAGTGTCTGTGGTCACCACCTGCAGAACCACTCCTTTATTGGGGGTGTCTTGCTAATTGCCTATAATTTCCACCTGTTGTCTATCCCATTCGCACATCAGCATGTGAGATTGATTGTCACTCAGTGTTGCTTCCTAAGTGGACAGTTTGATTTCACAGAAGTGGGATTGACTTGGAGTTACATTGTGTTGTTTAAGTGTTCCCTTTATTTTTTTGAGCAGTGTATAAAAGAGTCAGGCCTCATGCACACGACCGTTGTTTGGGTCCGCATCCGAGCCGCCATTTTGATGGCTCGGATGCGGACCCATTCACTTCAATGGGGCCGCAAAAGATGCGGACAGCACTCTGTTCCGCGGCCCCGCTAAAAAAATATAACATGCCCTATTCTTGTCCGCGCTTTGCGGACAAGAATAGGCATTTATATTGCCGGCACCTGTTCCGTTCCGCAAATTGTGGAAGGCAAAACGGGCGGCTTCCGTTTTTTGCTGATCCGCGGTTTGCGGACCGCAAAAAACGGCAGGGTCGTGTGCATGAGGCCTCAGGCAGATTATGACATGAGGTAGATAAGAATTGTGAAGCAGCGGTGGTAAAAGGCAGCGCTGAGCCTCGATATGCCCCCAAACAAGCTCTTTTATACCCCAGAGTACAAAGGAATAATTAGTATATAATATACATAACGTGACCCCACAAATACTTTACTATTCATAACCATTGACGTACATAGGTTCAGGGCCGTCTTTACCAAGGGGCAAAAGGGGCAGCTGCCCTGGGCCCAGTTGCTCCTGGGGGGCCCAAGGCAGCTGCCTCTTGAGCCCTGCTAGCCACTGCCCCGTGTGTCAGGCTGTCAGCTCTACCAGGATTCCAGGCATCATGATCGTACTGTGTTAAAGTTGTGATTTAGGACCTTAATGACATCATCACCATGTGACCAGTAACCTAGCAATTACTGGTCACATGGCTATGAGGTCATCACAGGTCCTGTGGAGTGTTGCAGAAGTTAACTGGAGCTTTTTTGTGTGAAGATTACATCAGAAAAAGGTGACAGGGGCTGTTTAGTGGGGGCCCCTGTATACTGTGTGGGGGCTGTATACTGTGGGGGGCCTGTATACTGTGGGGGGGGCCTGTATACTGGGGGGGGGCCTGTATACTGGGGGGGGGCCTGTATACTGGGGGGGGGGCTGTATACTGTGTGGGGGCCTGTATACTGTGTGGGGGCCTGTATAGTGTGGGGGGGCCTGTATAGTGTGGGGGGGCTATACTGCTGTACTGTATACTGTGGGGGTCTGTATAATGTATACTGAGGGTGCGGTATAGTGTGGAGTGCTATACTGCTGTACTGTATAGTGTGGGGGGCTGTATCGTGTATTGTTTGGGGTGCTGTATACTGTGAGGTGTTGTATACTGTGGGGTGCTGTATACTGTGGGGTACTGTATAGTGGCGGGTGCTAAACTGCATACTGTGTGGTGCTGTATACTATAGGGTGCTATACTGCATACTGTGTGGTGCTGTATACTATAGGGTGCTATACTGCATACTGTGTGGTGCTGTATACTATAGGGTGCTATACTGCATACTGTGTGGTGCTGTATACTATAGGGTGCTATACTGCATACTGTGTGGTGCTGTATACTATAGGGTGCTATACTGCATACTGTGGGTTGCTGTATACTATAGGGTGCTATACTGCATACTGTGTGGTGCTTTATACTATAGGGTGCTATACTGCATACTGTGTGGTGCTGTATACTATAGGGTGCTATACTGCATACTGTGGGTTGCTGTATACTATAGGGTGCTATACTGCATACTGTGGGTTGCTCTATACTATAGGGTGCTATACTTCATACTGTGGGGTGCTGGGGTGCACTGTAACACTAGGGTGAGCCGAGCCCTGGTCTCCTTTCCTGCAGAGCGGGGCCCACTTCCAGCCTGAGCCCAGCTGCCCAGAGCACGGATCCTGAGCCGCTGGAGTCTTCAGAACTGGAAGTATTTACAGTCATTCCCTGTACTCTACCAGGTGTGTGGATTTTTTGTGTGTGTGTTGTGGTGGAGGGCGTGATTGGCTGCTAAGGTGTGGGAAGGCGGGATCCAGGGGCCCAAGTAAATTTTTGCCCAGGGTCCAATCAATATTAAAGACAGCCCTGGTAGCAGCTAACAAACGTGCGGGGAGGAGACTCGAGCATTGCGTTCTATTGGTTTTTGGCCGAATACAGCCATGTGCCTAGCATCGAGATGATCGAGCCGAACTGATGTTCGGCCGAGCATGATCGATCAACACTAATCAATATGCATAAGGAAGACCTTCGCCTCTTTATACTTCATGATGTAATGAATGTTTTCTAACGCATATGAAAATGAATATCTTATGCATCTTTAACTTTTCATCCATCGTCCTCTGATTCCATTATCCTTGAACGTGTGTGTTTGCCATAAACAAAAGAAGCTAAAAGTGTCCAATAATTAAGTATCTACAAGAAGCTCTGCAGGACACCAACCTGTCACTGAGACTCTGTGATCTCTAGGAGAAGCTCTGGTGGACACCAACCTGTCACTGAGACTCTGATCTCTAGGAGAAGCTCTGGTGGACACCAACCTGTCACTGAGACTCTGTGATCTCTAGAAGAAGCTCTGGAGGACACCAACCTGTCACCGAGACTCCATGATCTCATAACTAACTCGTCCTCTTTACAAAACATATGCTTTAATTGATCACCTAAGGACCTCTATTTTCTTAGCAACAATCCATCAGTATTCAAGACAACATGGTGGACCCACAGATAATATCCTACAATACACAGCCTGTTGTGTGCGATACTGCCTGTTGAGCTGTGTATCTAATCCCATCTTGTATGGTACTACCTGGTGTGTATCTAAGCTTATCATGTCAGATACAGTCTGCTGTGCCTCTGTATCTAAATCTATCATCTGCGATATGGTCTACTGTTCCTGTATCAAAGATTCTCATGTGTGGATGTCATCCATGTGCTTTCTGCATCCGTATGTCAGTTCTGTAGAACACGTCCTATTCTGGTCCTCAAAATGCAGACCTCAAACCCATAGAACTCAATGGGTCTGCAAAAAAATGCAGACTGCAGACATACTGCATGTTTATCTTGGCCTATCATGTGTGATATGACCATGATCAGCTCGGGGAACACGGTTCATGTGCAGGAGGCATCTCCCAGGCTGACCGCACTCTCCTAATGTATAATAGAGCCTGTGGGGGCCTGAGCTGCTCATCTACCTCAAACAAATTCTCTAGACATCATAGAACTGAGAGTTCATAAGGAATTATGAAATGATCGTACATCTCAGACATACACTGTCTACGTCTTTGAGACCCTGGGACCAAGACGGACGTTCTCCGGTCTTCGTTTGCTTATAGGATGCAGGGAAGAGAATATATGGAGAAATCCTAGTAGGAACCAAATAACAGCACCATGTTTGGTCTCCAAATGCACCAGCAGTCCAGGTGGATCCGTTGGTACCAGAACCATCTCCCTATGATCTTCCGGCAAGGAGCTAAGGGCCATAATGCATTTTTTTTTATTTCTAGCTGCCAGGCTAAAGGGAGGGTGAGTGGAATTCTCCCAGGGGGAAGGAGGGGCGTGACTGACTAAGGGTTAAAGTGACCGTGCAGGGCACTGGCCGTCTCATGGCAGGTGACGCCGTGTAATGTGTTTGGAGGGACCTGGAAATCTTGCGCTGTTCTTTATCTTGATCCACAAATCCCACACGTCCGCGTCTCAATTTAACGTTACATGCTACCTGGGTTGGCTTCTGGCCAGATATAATCCCATTAATGGATCGGGCTAATATCTAACGAGGAACTGGTGGCAGTCTAGCGGGCTGGCAGGGCTCTGTTTCACTGGGGCAGTCTCAGACGGTCAGGGTTGTGAGCGAGTGTTGTGCCACACCGTGGGTCACTCACTCACCGTGCCTCCCTGTGCCTGTGTGGACAGTGTAGAACTGTGCCAAGCTGACCTTATGCACTTCCATGGAGGGCGTAACATTACGTCTTGGTAACCAGTGCCGAAACTGTACCATATGATCCAGATGTAGAGTGAGGTCAGGCGGGGCTGCGAGGTGTGGTTCGTCACAGCCCCCGTATGTCTCAACATACAACAGTTAAAATACAACATACACTCACCTAAAGAATTATTAGTGCCCCCATACTAATACGGTGTTGGACCCCCTTTTGCCTTCAGAACTGCCTTAATTCTACGTGGCACTGATCCCACAAGGTGCTGATAGCATTCTTTAGAAATGTTGGCCCATATTGATAGGATAGCATCTTGCAGTTGATGGAGATTTGAGGGATGCACATCCAGGGCACGAAGCTCCCGTTCCACCACATCCCAAAGATGCTCTATTGGGTTGAGATCTGGAGACTGTGGGGCCATTTTAGTCCAGTGAACTCATTGTCATGTTCAAGAAACCAATGTGAAATGATTGGAGCTTTGTGACCTGGTGCATTATCCTGCTGGAAGTAGCCATCAGAGGATGGATACATGTTCTCATTCTGTTTACCCCAAATTCGGACTCTACCATTTGAATGTCTCAACAGAAATCGAGACTCATCAGACCAGGCAACATTTTTCCAGTCTTCAACAGTCCAATTTTGGTGAGCTCGTGCAAATTGTAGCCTCTTTTTCCTATTTGTAGTGGAGATGAGTGGTACCCGGTGGGGTCTTCTGCTGTTGTAGCCCATCCGCCTCAAGGTTGTGCGTGTTGTGGCTTCACAAATGCTTTTCTGCAGACCTCGGTTGTAACGAGTGGTTATTTCAGCCAACGTCGCTCTTCTATCAGCTTGAATCAGTCGGCCCATTCTCCTCTGACCTCTAGCATCCACAAGGCATTTTCGCCCACAGGACGGCCGCATACTGGATGTTTTTCCCTTTTCACACCATTCTTTGTAAACCCTAGAAATGGTTGTGCGTGAAAATCCCAGTAACTGAGCAGATTGTGAAATACTCAGACCGGCCCGTCTGGCACCAACAACCATGCCGCGCTCAAAATGGCTTAAATCACCTTTCTTTCCCATTCTGACATTCAGTTTGGAGTTCAGGAGATTGTCTTGACCAGGAGCCCCCCCTAAATGCATTGAAGCAACTGCCATGTGATTGGTTGACTAGATAATTGCATTAATGAGAAATAGAACAGGTGTTCCTAATAATTCTTTAGGTGAGTGTATATATCATGTAACACAATAGAAACATAAAACAGACAAAGGGCCCATTTTGACATCACACTTTTCACACTTCTAAAAAAGGACAATTCATTTGTTACATCAATCTATGCAGATGTTCTGTCGGGGTCTCCCTCATTATTCCTACAAATTAAACAGTCATCACCTAATTAAACATTTGGAAGGAAGTAAAAGTAAATTAGCACGAAGCCTCTAGGCATTCCTGGCATCCACTATGTATAGCTGAGAAATAAAACCCATAAAACCATTGTTTTCAAAAATAAAAAAAATATTCACCCAATATTAACTTTAACAACGAGCTAAATTCCCAACTACACAAAGGTACCATACACCACATTCTATGCGTTCTTCATTCACAGCCCACAATAAAGAAATGGTAAAACCTCACAGTATCTTCATCTCCTAGGAAAGAGAACAAACTTCGTAATTAGTATTATTAAAATCCAGAAACATCACATTATACTGGATTATCTTATTTCTTGACTTTTATTCATCACATACTTCGATCCATATACTTTCATCCATCTCCCGTTAGAGAACAAAACCCTGAAGATTGGATCTCTGCCCTCGTTACACTTTCCATCTGTGGATAATTCTACAACCAGCTCCACAGCTCCACACCTCGACCTTCTCATTCCCTAGTTCCTTTTTTCCTTTTCCCTTTCTCTTGCAGCGGTCACGTCCCATCCTACAACACAGTTCACTAAGCTTGGATGGGATCATCCCCACTTACAATTTTTAGGTCCAGATATACCAGTGGTCTAAATTTAAGAGATGATTAGTCCGGACAAAAGACAGGTCATCCAGATGTGCACAGAAATAATCACACAGCAATTCCAGTACACCTTGTCCCCGGAACGAGTCACAAGGACAACGTATTGTTGGGAAGATCACTAAGCAATCCCAATTATACATGTCTGCAATGCTCCAAATCTTAAAATGTGTCTGGGAGTAAAACAATCAGGAGATATGACTTCCTCCACCTTTTCCCGCTCCAAACAGCAGAAGACTCTTTATTAGCAA
Organism: Bufo bufo; assembly: GCF_905171765.1. Taxonomy (NCBI): domain Eukaryota; kingdom Metazoa; phylum Chordata; class Amphibia; order Anura; family Bufonidae; genus Bufo; species Bufo bufo. Next base: position 4,195,032 of record NC_053394.1, on the reverse strand, counting down.
AGCCCTGGGTGTCACCCATACAACCTAAAAATACAAATGAGCCAATAGGACTGTGACATGTGGTTTAGCAAAAAGTGACATATATACCCTCTTAGTGAGATATATATATATCCTCATAGTGACATATATATCCTCATAGTAATGTATATATCCTCATAGTATACATCTGGACACAATTAGAATACTACATACAGGAAAACCAAAACAGAAGAATGCCTTGTCCAGATACATGACGTCCCCTCTGTAGCCATCTAGCTTTTATACCAAGTATTGCAGGTATATCCAAGATTTAATTATGTTTAAAATAATCCTACTATATTAGTGACATCATGACAGGTCCTTCTGCACTGCTGAGCTCTGCCTCTCTGATCACATGACTGTGAGGTCATCACAGGTCCTTATCCACCACTGTGGTCACATAACTGTGATGACAGGTCCTTCAGCTCCTGCAGTGCGTCCTGGTCGGCAGTCAGTGCTGTTGTTGCAGTGGCTGTGGATTAGCGAAGCAGGATGCCTTTTTACAGATAGGGGCCCTGGGCAAGTTTAGTAGCGGCAATTATTATTGAAGGTAAAAAAATGTTACTGGCACCAGCCTGATGCAAATACCAGGCAGGCCGGTGGTTTACTGGCCAGGTTGCTTTCCTCCCTGCAGGGGGCGCTAGGGTCACATAGAGGGGCACTCACATCTGCCAGCACCCAGTTTGGTACAGCTGATACATTGTAACAAACAGGACCAGTCCAGGATCTGTGCTGCTGCAGAAGGTTATTTAGACTGGATACAATTGTAGACTAACTGAACAAAAGACGGTTTGCTTGTAATGTATCTAAAAATATAAACACAATTCGCTGCCTGTATAGAGACTAAAGATAAAAATAATTACCCTTTATTCTTAATTATTTGTATAAAATCTTTTGCTGGGCAGCTGCCCTTGTATCACAGGCTCTAACCCCCCCACTACGAAGTCCCTTTAGATATTATTGTGTAAGCGACCATTTTCATACACACACCTTCAAATAATCGCATCAGATGGACACTGTGGTGGCCTGGCTTCTCTCAGGCAGTCATCACATACATAGAACATATCTATATGTGGTGCCCCATTTTATATGGATTCCGGGGGCATGATTTTTAATTATTTATAGGAATTTATCATCCCATGCATTCTGGTGAATGTACTGTCTATAACATCAGAATACACAATCAGCCCCGGGTATCTATACCTCTACATTTACAGCAAAACACCAAAATAGTTTGTTGCATCAATTCATAGCCCCTTTTACGAACATAAAGGGGCTCCATGGGGGGGGGGGGGGGGGTAGAGCCTCTGCTACAAGGGCAGCTGCCCATCAAAAGATTTTAAACAAATAATTAAGAATAAAGGGTTATTATTTTTAGTATCTATACAGGCAGTGAATTTTGGATACGATTGTAGCAAACACTCAGCTGTGACAAGGATTAAGCCATGATAGGATTTGGCCGCTGACAGCAAGCAGAGATCTTGAAAACGGTGAATGACAGTCCATTAGAAAGGTGCAGACCTTCCTGTATAATGGACTGGATGCTGGCCTGTTCATGTCCTGCTCCGCATAGAGACACAACTGATCATGTTATTATCCCACAGATTTTCATTCTGCTCAAATGAAACCATCCCAAACGGCCAAGAACAAAGTCTGGACCCCTGTGAACCAATGCGGACCCCCATATATCCAACCAGTCCATGAGGGAGAATCAGCAGCAACAACTGCAGCCCCCATCAGCATCTGGGGTGTCCACCCTGAGCATCAGGAGACGCCCGGAACTCATGTCAGCTGATCAATAAAGTTCTGGATTTTTTTCTGTTATTCAGTATATTGTAAGTTGTATGTTTAAGTCCTGATAAGTCCGTGTAATGATAAATCTAACACCCATACCCCATTGTGCTGATAAGGCCACATTCCTGAGTGATCTCAGAGACATGCCTGCTGCACATTGGAGGAGCGGCGAGCAGGTTTAAACTCTGTGACCCAGATATATTCGGAGGACTCCAGCTTGAACTTTATCCTAAATAGGATGTTAGTATTGATTTGCCCTATCTCTTGTACACCCTGGGGTGTCAGTCATGTGTTATAACGTGGTAGACAGCCATGTGTTATAGCATGATTGACGGAATCTACACTCCATTTAGGTTAGGGATCTATTTACTCTTTATTAGTCAGTATGTGATTTGTTTGTGTTATCGTATATTTAATCACACTTAGTAAATATATTTATTCACTTAGCCTGCGTGAGCTTATTCATTCTCAAATCTTTTGAATTCATGTTACGTTACATTCAGAAACAAACTTTTTTAAATGAAGAGGGGAAAAAAGTTTAAAAAAAACTAATAAAAATGATCCAAAAAATACTAAACAAAAAAATCCTCATTGTGCCCCCTCACAGTAGTAATGCCCACATTGTGCCCCCTCACAGTAGGCATACCCACATTGTCCCCCCACATGGTCCCTCACAGTAGTCATTTCTAGATTGTGCCCACTCACAGTAGTAATGCCCACATTTTGCCCCCTCACAGTAAATGTGCCCACATTGTACCCCTTACTGTAGTAATGCCCACATTGTGCCACTCACAGTAGTTATGCACACAATGTGCCCTCACACAGTAAATGTGCTCACATTGTGCCCCCTCACAGTAAATGTGCTCACATTGTACTCCTTACAGTAATAATTCCCAAATTGTTCCCCCTCACAGTTGTAATGCCCGCATTGGGCCCCATCACAGTAGTTATGCCCACATTGTACCCCTTCACAGTAGTAATGCCCACATTGTGCCTTATTACAGTAGCAATGCCCACATTGTGCCCTGTGATGGGGGCCTCATGTCCAGCTTATTGCTCATCCTAATGTGCTTGTGACAATGTGTGACCTTCATTCTCCTCTTATCAGCCATGGACCTACAGACCCATCTATTAGAGTCATGTATTTTACAGACATTCAGGAAAGAAAGGGTCTGTAAACCATTTCTGTGTTGCTGGGGGCTTCACTGAATAAACATTTTGTAGACTGTTCGGAGACAAATCACCTTGGAATGTGGTGGTGGAGACAGAACACCATGAGCTTTATCACCTTCTGATCATGGACTATTCAGGAGGTGCTGGATGGTTGGGGGTTGGGAGTGTTCCCTTCCCTACCTACCAATGGGTTCGGGGGAGTGATGAGAAGACAAAGTAAAGAAGTTGGGTGTGGTAGTTGTCAGTTGCTGTTTTGTAATGGAAGGGTCAGGATCTGAGTTGAGGCCAGATCCTGGGACCACGTGTGAGGGTTGCCTAATCAGGGAGATGTGTTGAGGCCATTTTGTTGGATTGGATTACAAATAAGAGTTGAGCTCCATCTGGATCGTCTGGCTGCTGTATGAAGGAACCTTGAAACACCGTTGTGACGGCCTCTGGTCTTGATACAAGGATAGATATGGCCTCCAGTCCAGATACAAGATGAGATACGGCCTCTAGCCTGGATACAAGATGAGACATGGGCTGTAGCCTAGATACATGATTAGATACAGACTGTAGCCTGGATACAAGATGAGATATGGTTAGACATGGAGGCTGTATGGTTCCATATGGTATCCCGTGGCACATATGCCGACAGATGTTGGGCCTGTAGATCCGCTTATAGGTTGCCGGTGTCTCACCTGGTCTCATAAATGCTGGATTGCAGATAAGTCTGGCAACTGGGTGCCACAAGCCCTTGAGGAGCCAGGGCAAAAGATGGGAGTGGTAGTGGCTCTGACTGCAAAAGTCAATCACAATAGCAATCCTCACACCGATGTTCTCTCAAGTAGGGCAGTGATAAGTGGGCGCACCCTTTCTTCCCTTTGGGCACATGCTAATGTTGGGGCTCCTGCCTGATGGTGGTTGAGGTGCCCTTGGTCTTGTGGTTTTTGGTGTGGGAGCAAGGCATTAGATGTTGGTGCTGTGGCCAGCAAATGGTGTTGGAGTCAGTAACCAATCCAGATTTAAAATAATAAACTTCCGTCTCAGAATGAGAGTTGTAGTACTTTCAACAGAATGACGTACAGTGCAGATCTCCCCAGATGGTCTTGTATGAGCATAGACCAGGTGAAGGTTCAATGTACTCCTTCACCCTTCCTCTGCAGACTCTCAGGCTTGCAGTAAAACTTTGGGAATGTCTGTAATCTGCAGTGTACAGTTTTAAGATATGACTGGCCAGGCCGTGTCCCAGTGTGGATGGTGTCTGAGCAGTATTCCCCTCACAGCAGTAATGCCTAAGGCTTTTGATAGCAGATAGTACCATACTGACTCCATTTGCTCAGCCGTTACATATCGTGGAACTTCCCCTGTCTCTGGAGAACTGTAGAAATGAGGATGTCTTTCTCTCAATAAATGATCTCCAAAGAAGCACAAGGCACAGCCATACCTTTCACTGCAAACACTTGTCTGCTGAAAAACAGAACCCCTGCCATGAGAAGAACACATGTGGGGGCAGGATGTCCTGCAAATATCTCTGAGCGGTTATTTTCCACTTGTCACTACTAGGGGTGACCGACTGTCTTATGTGATGCATCCCCGATCACTACAACAGCAGTTTTCAGCCCTGTCATGAGAGGAACACATGGGACGGCAGGATGTCCTACACTTATCATTGAGCTGTTGGTGTCCTCATATCATACTTCAGTTGAGAATTACAGGTACAGTGAGATTGTCAGCCATAGATTCTACAGAAAGAGACTTGAGAAAGATAGGAAAGAGTATGTTAATGTCCATCCTTCCTCAAACCCACACAAAACCATCTGGGGAGGTTTGCAATAAATACGACGGACTTGAAGGCCTCAACGCTAGGGGTTCCTTTAAGATGTTATAAGCGTTTAAAAGTTTGTCATGACGCCAGTTGCATTTCAGCAACGAGGGACAGGGTTCCCCTAAGTAGATGGTGATAACCAGGTATAGGAATGCCAGAGTGGTAGCCTATAATGTCCCTTTAGGTGTTGTGGCTGTGCACTTGTCACGGTGCTCCTACCTGGATATCGTGGAACCCCAGGCGTGGTCGCCGTCGCAGAGCAAGGGATAGTTGTACAGTCCTGATCAAAAGTTTAAGACCACTTGAAAAATGGCGAAAAATCCTATTTAGCATGGCTGGATCTTCACAAGGTTCCAAGTAGAGCTTCAACATGCAACAAGAAGAAATGGGAGTAAGACAGGACATTCAATTTAATGAAAACAACGAATAAACTGAAACAGGCTGTTTTTCAGCTGATCAAAAGTTTAGGACCACACCTCCAAAAGAAAACTAAACCCCCCAAAACAGAAATCCAACCTCCAAACATGAACGCAGTAATGAGTAGCTCCGCCGTTATTGTTTCGGCATGCTTGATGCAAACGTTTCCATGAGGTGAGTGGGAACATTTCTGGTGAAGACGGCCGCACGAAGGCCATCTACTGTCTGGAACTGTTGTCCATTTTTGTAAACTTCCCTTGCCATCCATCCCCAAAGGTTCTCAATTGGATTTAGATCAGGGGAACATGCAGGATGGGCCAAAAGAGTGATGTTATTCTCCTGGAAGAAGTCCCTTGTCCTGCGGGCATTGTGTACTGTAGCGTTGTCCTGTTACCACACAGACGAGGGCCCTCAGTCATGAGGAATGCTCTCTGCAACATCTGGACATGGCCAGCGGACGTTTGACGCCCCTGCACTTCCTGAAGCTCCATTGTTCCACTGAAGCAAAAAGCCCCCCAGACCATTATGGCGCCCCCTCCACTGTGGCGCCTAGAAAACATCTCAGGTGGGATCTGCTTCTCATGCCAGTAACGGTGGAAACCATCAAGGTTACATTTTTTTTCTCATCCACCTTTGAATGTCCCATGTTTGGTGCTCTCTTGCAAAGTCCAAACGAGCAGTTCTGTGGCGTTCAAGGAGACGAGGTCTTTGAAGACGTTTTTTGTTTTTGAAGCCCTTCAGACTCAGATGCCGTCTGATGGTTATGGGGCTGCAGTCAGCACCAGTAAGGGCCTTAATTTGGGTCGAGGATCGTCCAGTGTCTTGACGGACAGCCAATTGGATCCTCCGGCTCAGTGCTGAGGACATTTTTTTGGGTCTTCCACTTGACTTTTTTGTTCCATAACCCTCAGGATCATTTAAGAAATTCCAAATGACTGTCTTACTGCGTCCCACCTCAGCAGCGATGGCGGCTGTGAGAGACCCTGCTTATGCAGCTCAACAACCCGACCACGTTCAAAAAGGGAGAGTTTTTTTGCCTTCGCCATCACAACGTGTGACTACCTGACAGACAAGGACAATGAATACACATCTTTGCACAGATTTGGCCTTTTAAAAGGCATGTGGTCCTAAACTTTGGATCAGCTGAAAAACATTTAATCGTTATTTTCAATTAATTGAATGCTCAAAAAATGTTCTGTCTCAGATATATTGGGCAGACTAGATGTGCCAAATGGTTCTTATCTGCCGACACATTCGATGTTTCTAGGTTTCCATGTCTCACTCCCATTTCTTCTTGTTGCATGTTGAAGCTCTACTTGGAACCTTGTTCAGATCCGACAATGTAAAATATGATTTTTTGCCATTTTTCAAGTGGTCTTAAACTTTTGATCAGGACTGTATAACGTTGAAACCAGCTTTACTTGAATACACTTGCATCAGAGGAACAATCTTCCAAACTTTGTCTTGGTCACCAGCAGGCTTTGGCTTAATTTCTGGCAGGCAAACACATTCAGCTCTGCCACATCTGTCACTTTCTCTGCTCTGCTGTGCTATCAGAATAAATAGAAACTTTTCCTTTCTGTTGTACTTATCTTGGTAGTCTGACTCTGTCTTTATCTCTTTATCTCTGTCTTGATATCTATAGCTTTTTCTTTCTCTTTGTCGTTATCTTTAGTCCTGTCTTTATTCAGGGAATCTTTACACTTGACTCTGGAGACATTCAGTTTAGGCCTCAGGGCCCAGGAGAGCAGATGGTGCTCTGCAGGCTGGGACACAACCTTTCCCTTGAAGGGGGTCAGCTAGACTAACTTACACTCACTAAACTTATCCCTCTCTGGAGAGGGCCAGAATGGAAAGGAGGTTCCATTCCACACAAACTAGCTCTGCCATCTGCTGGTGAAACAGGAACATTACACTTGAACATAACATTTACCTAGAATTACAATACACATTATGCAGGATCTGGAATAAATACACATGATGATGACATTAGATCAACCATAAGAGATAGTGATGGGGCAAAAAGAGTGGCAATGCCCCCTAGCGGGGCGTTACTTATACACTACTCACAAAAAGTTTGGGACATTTGGCTCGTGGGTGAAATTACAGGATAAACCCTAACCTTTACAGGTGAACTTAATGTGACCTTCTCTAAACTTTTGAATGCACATGTCCAACTGTTCAATGTTTCAGTACTTTCTGCACAACTTGCTGTTCTTCAACAAGGAGCTTAACGGCAAAATTGACCACAGGAGTTTGATCCATGAATCCCCCAATAAATTCCTGGTTGAATTAGAATTGGTATTAAACAGTCCTCCTCATCATGCTGTTCACATTCTGACATCATGAGACCAAGACGACACCTAACAATTGATGAACAGGACCTCGCTATTGTGAGGCTTCAAGCAGGATGTTTTTATATGGAAGTGGCCCCTGAGCTTACAGAGTCACGGAGAGTCATCAGCAGGTTGTATCAGAGATACAGAGACTGGAAGAGTCACAGAAAGGCAGAGAAGTGGACGTCCTTTGGCCACATCCCACATTGATGACCTCCTGATTGTGAACAATGCCCTGTGGAACCATATGATGCATGCTGCACGACTCCATTTAAGGGAGGTGAGAGGCATGCAAGTGTCACGTCAGACCATTGGAAACGGTTTACATCAGCGTGGTCTGCGTGCTGGACGACCTACAAGGTACCTGACCGCACCACCAGGCTCAGGCGTCATCATCTTGCATGGGCCAGGGAGGATCCATCATTAGAGAATGGCTGCTGGAGACTGGGGGACCTCACATGGAGCGGCCGGCACTTTCTACAGACCTGAATCCCACTGAGTCGCTGCTTCTACTTAATGCACACCTTTCCTGATATAATATCACTGGAGATGGAACTTTTTCCAGAAATTTCATGTGAAAACCAAATATCCCGCTTTGTGCGTAGTGTACATTGTGCGCACTTGTTTTGATTGGAATGACCACATTGGAATGACCACAACTCCTATTTTGTACTTATGTATTGAGAGACATTTATTCTTCTATCTCTGGCCTGGTCATTGACCCCTGCACCGTGCACTGGCCATTGCACTCTACAAACTCTGCCTTGCACCTATACAAGCACATAGCATCATAAGCACTCAGACTACGATCAAGCAGGAGCCCTAGAAATAGGATAGCCCTAGGGGCATAGAGGCATGTCTAGCGGTCACCGCTCTGTCACCAAAGGGTACACTGACCAAAAGTAGCCTCTGAGAGCCTTTTATAGGGCAGCTGGGGAAGCAGTTTTATGCCCTTTTGTGGAAAGACCCAGAATCTGACCAGACCTGTAATCAGCATCCGACATTTCTATCTGAGGACGGAATGTCTTCCTAATGAGTATCACATATGATAAGATTAGATACACGGCTCAGCAGACAGTATCACACAGGATAGGATTAGATACACAGCTCAGCAGACAGTATCACACAGGATAGGATTAGATACACAGCTCAGCAGACAGTATCACACAGGTCAGGATTAGATACAGAGCTCAGCAGACAGTATCACACAGGATAGGATTAGATACACAGCTCAGCAGACAGTATCACACAGGATAGGATTAGATACACAGCTCAGCAGACTGTATGACACAGGACAGGATTAGATACAGAGCTCAGCAGACAGTATCACACAGGACAGGATTAGATACACAGCTCAGCAGACACTATCACACAGGACAGGATTAGATACACAGCTCAGCAGACAGTATCACACAGGAGAGGATTAGATACACAGCTCAGCAGACAGTATCACAGAGGATAGGATTAGATACACAGCTCAGCAGACAGTATCACACAGGATAGGATTAGATACAGAGCTCAGCAGACAGTATCACACAGGATAGGATTAGATACAGAGCTCAGCAGACAGTATCACACAGGATAGGATTAGATACACAGCTCAGCAGACAGTATCACACAGGACAGGATTAGATACACAGCTCAGCAGACAGTATCACACAGGACAGGATTAGATACACAGCTCAGCAGACAGTATCACACAGGACAGGATTAGATACACAGCTCAGCAGACAGTATCACACAGGATAGGATTAGATACACAGCTCAGCAGACAGTATCACACAGGATAGGATTAGATACACAGCTCAGCAGGCAGTATCACACAGGATAGGATTAGATACACAGCTCAGCAGGCAGTATCACACAGGATAGGATTAGATACACAGCTCAGCAGGCAGTATCACACAGGATAGGATTAGATACACAGCTCAGCAGGCAGTATCACACAGGATAGGATTAGATACACAGCTCAGCAGACAGTATCACACAGGATAGGATTAGATACACAGCTCAGCAGACAGTATCACACAGGATAGGATTAGATACAAAGCTCAGCAGACAGTATCACACAGGATAGGATTAGATACACAGCTCAGCAGACAGTATCACACAGGATAGGATTAGATACACAGCTCAGCAGACAGTATCACACAGGATAGGATTAGATACACAGCTCAGCAGACAGTATCACACAGGATAGGATTAGATACAGAGCTCAGCAGACAGTATCACACAGGATAGGATTAGATACAGAGCTCAGCAGACAGTATCACACAGGATAGGATTAGATACAGAGCTCAGCAGACAGTATCACACAGGATAGGATTAGATACAGAGCTCAGCAGACAGTATCACACAGGATAGGATTAGATACACAGCTCAGCAGACAGTATCACACAGGATAGGATTAGATACAGAGCTCAGCAGACAGTATCACACAGGACAGGATTAGATACACAGCTCAGAAGACAGTATCACACAGGATAGGATTAGATACACAGCTCAGCAGACAGTATCACACAGGATAGGATTAGATACAGAGCTCAGCAGACAGTATCACACAGGATAGGATTAGATACACAGCTCAGCAGACAGTATCACACAGGATAGGATTAGATACACAGCTCAGCAGACAGTATCACACAGGATGGGATTAGATACAAAGCTCAGCAGACAGTTTCACACAGGATAGGATTAGATACACAGCTCAGCAGACAGTATCACACATGATAGGATTAGATACACAGCTCAGCAGACAGTATCACACAGGATAGGATTAGATACACAGCTCAGCAGACAGTATCACACAGGATAGGATTAGATACACAGCTCAGCAGACAGTATCACACAGGATAGGATTAGATACACAGCTCAGCAGGCAGTATCACACAGGATAGGATTAGATACACAGCTCAGCAGACAGTATCACACAGGATAGGATTAGATACACAGCTCAGCAGACAGTATCACACAGGATAGGATTAGATACACAGCTCAGCAGACAGTATCACACAGGATAGGATTAGATACAGCAGACGTCTGATGTCTTTCCGGCGGGGGGTTGCTCCTGCTCTGGATCCCCCTCCCCCTCCGATAACAGGTGATAATTGTCGGTGTGCTGTGTACATTATACGGCGCGTCCTCCCTGCGCCCCCGCCGCCTGCAGGCTCCTGAGGACTGAAGAGCTGACACTCTGTCGGAGCAGCTGTATCTGAGGCCGCCCGGACGCGTCCTGTCAGGTGAGCGCGCGCCTCGCCGCCCGCTGTGGGTAACATATGTTTGGCTGTGGGTTCCATATGGCGGTGACCAGGGGCAGACTGGGAACTTAAAGTGGCCCTGAAAAATTACTAACAGTGGCCCCGTTATGTAGTCGGGTCCAAATTGATGGAAGGCGGGGCCAGCAGTACCGTACCACGTTATACCACGGAGCCAAGTGCCACCGTCCGTCACAAAATACATCCCCAAAACTTCCACTGGGAGGACTCAGGCGGCCCCCCGGGAAACTTCCCTGTGAGGTCTATGGCCGATCCGCCCCGGGCGGTGCACAGATGGTCGCCTCATCTTCCTTCATCACCCTCAGTAACAGCTGTCATTGGACTCCACATGGCGGTCGACCGGTGACTGGTCCGTCAAGAGGTAATACCTCTGCTAGCCCAGCCTTATATCATTCTTCATATCTGTGGGTGGGGCTGCAGGGTGATTGACAGCTCGGCGCTGAGAGGTCCGTACGCGGTTATGTGTAAGTGCAACATCCGTAAAGTGAGCGGACCCTAAAGACAGCGGACGAAGATGGTGGCGGCCATCGCCTTCTGTACAATGAGCAGATCCAGGGTGGAAGGGAAGACCCCCGCATTGAGAATCGGTAGGTGGGGGTCCTGGAGGCTTCAGGGCCAGCAGACGCCACAGAGCAATAGCTGACCTTGTGATCTATTCTGTGGATACTGTCCCTTTAAATCTTTCCCGCTTCCTCTTTCCTTCCCTCCCTTTGTAATGAATGAACTTTTATATCAAATCTCCAGAAAAAAGGAACCGAGAATAATAAGAAGATCTGTGCGCCGCGAGGCACGAGGTAAGACCGCGCCCCAACACCAGCGCCATTCTTACACTGCAGGGATGGCATCAGTTAACAGACACAAAATTGTGTTCAGTGCTCAGGAAAGCTGGGTGACTGTCGGAGCGGTGATAGCGGCCATATTGGTGGTCACCCAGCTTTCCCAGAATTAGAGCAGATTTCTATTTCTAAGATCATAAAGATGATTATATCAGTATAACGTATCCGATTGTTTACTCTCCTTCTCCTCCAGATGAATACAACTCTCATCATCCTACTTTGTCTCCTGGTTGGTGTCCTGGGTGAGTAGAAACACCGTCTGTAACATTTCATCGGCTCAGAGCAAAACTGCGCCCCGGACCCCAAATCTGGGGGAGATCAGAAGTCCGTCAGCTGGGGGGCTACGTGGCTACATATAGTCATATACAGATACATAGAGTTATATATAATCACGCGGGATGGGCGAAATTCATGTTTGGTGGTAAAAGCAGAATTGCGTCATGGATTCCGTTACCACGGACCATAGCGCCATTCTGTGGCGGATTGATTTTAGAGACGTTCCGTTATTCATTCCGTCATAATAGAAGTCTCTGGACTGAAAAACGGATCCACCTCATTTCCGTTAGCAGAAGAGGACTGAGGATCAGGAGAGGACTCCCCTGCATAACGGAAATGGGACGGATCCGTTTTGCAGCCCATAGACTTCTATTATGACGGAATGAATAACGGAACGTCTCTAAAATCATTCCGCCATAGAATGGCGCTATGGTCCGTGGTAACGGAATCCATAACGCAATTATATATACACTAAGGGTCCATCGAGAGCAATATATAATTCTACAGCATTAATCCAGTAATAGGCTCTCTCTGGTAGAGATTCCCATAGTCTCACTGCTCTTACAGTAAAGAGTCCATAGTCTCACTGCTCTTACAGTAAAGAGTCCATAGTCTCACTGCTCTTACAGTATAGAGTCCATAGTCTCACTGCTCTTACAGTAAAGAGTCCATAGTCTCACTGCTCTTACAGTAAAGAGTCCATAGTCTCACTGCTCTTACAGTATAGAGTCTATAGTCTCACTGCTCTTACCGTAAAGAGTCCATAGTCTCACTGCTCTTACAGTAAAGAGTCCATAGTCTCACTGCTCTTACAGTAAAGAGTCCACAGTCTCACCGCTCTTACAGTAAAGAGTCCATAGTCTCACTGCTCTTACAGTAAAGAGTCCATAGTCTCACTGCTCTTACAGTATAGAGTCCATAGTCTCACTGCTCTTACAGTGAAGAGTCCATAGTCTCACTGCTCTTACAGTAAAGAATCCATAGTCTCACTGCTCTTACAGTAAAGAGTCCATAGTCTCACTGCTCTTACAGTGAAGAGTCCATAGTCTCACTGCTCTTACAGTAAAGAGTCCATAGTCTCACTGCTCTTACAGTAAAGAGTCCATAGTCTCACTGCTCTTACAGTATAGAGTCCATAGTCTCAGTGCTCTTACAGTAAAGATTCCATAGTCTCACTGCTCTTACAGTATAGAGTCCATAGTCTCACTGCTCTTACAGTATAGAGTCCACAGTCTCACTGCTCTTACCGTAAAGAGTCCATAGTCTCACTGCTCTTACAGTATAGAGTCCATAGTCTCACTGCTCTTACAGTAAAGAGTCCATAGTCTCACTGCTCTTACAGTATAGAGTCCATAGTCTCACTGCTCTTACAGTATAGAGTCCATAGTCTCAGTGCTCTTACAGTATAGAGTCCATAGTCTCAGTGCTCTTACAGTAAAGATTCCATAGTCTCACTGCTCTTACAGTATAGAGTCCATAGTCTCACTGCTCTTACAGTATAGAGTCCACAGTCTCACCGCTCTTACAGTAAAGAGTCCATAGTCTCACTGCTCTTACAGTAAAGAGTCCACAGTCTCACTGCTCTTACAGTAAAGAGTCCACAGTCTCTCTGCTCTTACAGTATAGAGTCCATAGTCTCACTGCTCTTACAGTACAGAGTCCATAGTCTCACTGCTCTTACATTATAGAGTCCATAGTCTCAATGCTCTTACAGTAAAAACTCCTGTCTATTATGATGATTGTGAAGAATTCGTTCCTCTGAAAATAGAGTGCGCCCTCTAGTGCTGGTTACATATACAGATCATGTAACGCACCTAGTTGATCAGTTAGGATCTCAACTGCGGAAGCAATGGACATGCACTATTATCCCACTGCCCTTGTTCTTGGCTGTGGGATTCGCGGTTACTCAGTATGTACCCCAGGCGTCTCTCTCAGTCTTGAGCGGAGAGTTTGGGGTAACAAAATCATTTACCGCTATTCATCTAATTAGTTACTGCTGGAAAGGGAGGTCTCCCAGTATTACAGGAGTCACAAGTTAGTATAAGCTTGTGCACAGTTCAGAGTTAGTATATAGTATGCCCTCAGTTTAGTATGTAGTATGCCATAGGTTCAGAGTTAGTATAGCATGTCCTCAGTTTAGTATATAATATGCAGCAGGTTCAGAGTTAGTATAGCATGTCCTCAGTTTAGTATGTAATATGCAGCAGATTCAGAGTTAGTATAGCATGTCCTCAGTTTAGTATATAATATGCAGTAGGTTCAGAGTTAGTATAGCATGTCCTCAGTTTAGTATATAACATGTAGCAGGTTCAGAGTTAGTATAGCATGTCCTCAGTTTAGTATATAATATGCAGTAGGTTCAGAGTTAGTATAGCATGTCCTCAGTTTAGTATATAGTATGCAGTAGGTTCAGAGCATGTCCACAGTTTAGTATATAATATGCAGTAGGTTCAGAGCATGTCCTCAGTTTAGTATATAGTATGCAGTAGGTTCAGAGCATGTCCACAGTTTAGTATATAGTATGCAGTAGGTTCAGAGCATGTCCACAGTTTAGTATATAGTATGCAGTAGGTTCAGAGCATGTCCACAGTTTAGTATATAGTATGCAGTAGGTTCAGAGCATGTCCACAGTTTAGTATATAATATGCAGTAGGTTCAGAGCATGTCCTCAGTTTAGTATATAGTATGCAGTAGGTTCAGAGCATGTCCTCAGTTTAGTATATAGTATGCAGTAGGTTCAGAGCATGTCCTCAGTTTAGTATATAGTATGCAGTAGGTTCAGAGCATGTCCACAGTTTAGTATATAATATGCAGCAGGTTCAGAGTTAGTATAGCTTGTCCTCAGTTTAGTATATAATATGCAGTAGGTTCAGAGCATGTCCTCAGTTTAGTATCTAATATGCAGCAGGTTCAGAGCATGTCCACAGTTTAGTATATAGTATGCAGTAGGTTCAGAGCATGTCCACAGTTTAGTATATAGTATGCAGTAGGTTCAGAGCATGTCCTCAGTTTAGTATATAGTATGCAGTAGGTTCAGAGTTAGTATAGCATGTCCACAGTTTAGTATGTAGTATGCAGTAGGTTCAGAGTTAGTATAGCTTGTCCTCAGTTTAGTATATAATACGCAGTAGGTTCAGAGTTAGTATAGCATGTCCTCAGTTTAGTATATAATACGCAGTAGGTTCAGAGTTAGTATAGCATGTCCACAGTTTAGTATGTAGTATGCCATAGGTTCAGAGTTAGTATAGCATGTCCTCAGTTTAGTATATAATATGCAGCAGGTTCAGAGTTAGTATAGCATGTCCTCAGTTTAGTATCTAATATGCAGCAGGTTCAGAGCATGTCCACAGTTTAGTATATAGTATGCAGTAGGTTCAGAGTTAGTATAGCATGTCCACAGTTTAGTATATAGTATGCAGTAGGTTCAGAGCATGTCCACAGTTTAGTATATAGTATGCAGTAGGTTCAGAGCATGTCCACAGTTTAGTATATAGTATGCAGTAGGTTCAGAGCATGTCCACAGTTTAGTATATAGTATGCAGTAGGTTCAGAGCATGTCCACAGTTTAGTATATAGTATGCAGTAGGTTCAGAGCATGTCCACAGTTTAGTATATAATATGCAGTAGGTTCAGAGCATGTCCACAGTTTAGTATATAATATGCAGTAGGTTCAGAGCATGTCCACAGTTTAGTATATAATATGCAGTAGGTTCAGAGCATGTCCACAGTTTAGTATATAGTATGCAGTAGGTTCAGAGCATGTCCTTAGTTTAGTATATAATATGCAGTAGGTTCAGAACATGTCCACAGTTTAGTATATAATATGCAGTAGGTTCAGAGCATGTCCACAGTTTAGTATATAGTATGCAGTAGGTTCAGAGCATGTCCTCAGTTTAGTATATAGTATGCAGCAGGTTCAGAACATGTCCACAGTTTAGTATATAGTATGTAGCAGGTTCAGAGTTAGTATAGCATGTCTACAGTTTAGTATATAATATGCAGCAGGTTCAGAGTTAGTATAGCATGTCCTCAGTTTAGTATATAATATGTAGCAGGTTCAGAGTTAGTATAGCATGTCCTCAGTTTAGTATATAATATGCAGCAGGTTCAGAGTTAGTATAGCATGTCCTCAGTTTAGTATATAATATGCAGCAGGTTCAGAGTTAGTATAGCATGTCCTCAGTTTAGTATATAATATGCAGCAGGTTCAGAGTTAGTATAGCATGTCCTCAGTTTAGTATATAATATGCAGCAGGTTCAGAGCATGTCCACAGTTTAGTATATAGTATGCAGTAGGTTCAGAACATGTCCACAGTTTAGTATATAGTATGCAGTAGGTTCAGAGCATGTCCACAGTTTAGTATATAGTATGCAGCAGGTTCAGAACATGTCCACAGTTTAGTATATAATATGCAGCAGGTTCAGAGTTAGTATAGCATGTCCTCAGTTTAGTATATAATATGCAGCAGGTTCAGAGTTAGTATAGCATGTCCTCAGTTTAGTATATAATATGCAGCAGGTTCAGAGTTAGTATAGCATATCCTCAGTTTAGTATATAGTATGCAGTAGGTTCAGAGCATGTCCACAGTTTAGTATATAATATGCAGCAGGTTCAGAGTTAGTATAGCATGTCCTCAGTTTAGTATATAATATGTAGCAGGTTCAGAGTTAGTATAGCATGTCCTCAGTTTAGTATATAATATGTAGCAGGTTCAGAGTTAGTATAGCATGTCCTCAGTTTAGTATATAATATGCAGCAGGTTCAGAGTTAGTATAGCATGTCCTCAGTTTAGTATATAATATGCAGCAGGTTCAGAGTTAGTATAGCATGTCCTCAGTTTAGTATATAATATGCAGCAGGTTCAGAGTTAGTATAGCATGTCCTCAGTTTAGTATATAATATGCAGTAGGTTTAGAGTTAGTATAGCATGTCCTCAGTTTAGTATATAATATGCAGCAGGTTCAGAGCATGTCCACAGTTTAGTATATAGTATGCAGTAGGTTCAGAGCATGTCCACAGTTTAGTATATAGTATGCAGTAGGTTCAGAGCATGTCCACAGTTTAGTATATAGTATGCAGTAGGTTCAGAGCATGTCCACAGTTTAGTATATAGTATGCAGTAGGTTCAGAGCATGTCCACAGTTTAGTATATAGTATGCAGTAGGTTCAGAGCATGTCCACAGTTTAGTATATAATATGCAGTAGGTTCAGAGCATGTCCACAGTTTAGTATATAGTATGCAGTAGGTTCAGAGCATGTCCACAGTTTAGTATATAGTATGCAGTAGGTTCAGAGCATGTCCACAGTTTAGTATATAGTATGCAGTAGGTTCAGAGCATGTCCACAGTTTAGTATATAGTATGCAGTAGGTTCAGAGCATGTCCACAGTTTAGTATATAGTATGCAGTAGGTTCAGAGCATGTCCACAGTTTAGTATATAGTATGCAGTAGGTTCAGAGCATGTCCACAGTTTAGTATATAGTATGCAGTAGGTTCAGAGCATGTCCACAGTTTAGTATATAGTATGCAGCAGGTTCAGAGCATGTCCACAGTTTAGTATATAGTATGCAGCAGGTTCAGAGCATGTCCACAGTTTAGTATATAGTATGCAGTAGGTTCAGAGCATGTCCACAGTTTAGTATATAGTATGCAGTAGGTTCAGAGCATGTCCACAGTTTAGTATATAGTATGCAGTAGGTTCAGAGCATGTCCACAGTTTAGTATATAGTATGCAGTAGGTTCAGAGCATGTCCACAGTTTAGTATATAATATGCAGTAGGTTCAGAGCATGTCCACAGTTTAGTATATAGTATGCAGTAGGTTCAGAGCATGTCCACAGTTTAGTATATAGTATGCAGTAGGTTCAGAGCATGTCCACAGTTTAGTATATAGTATGCAGTAGGTTCAGAGCATGTCCACAGTTTAGTATATAGTATGCAGTAGGTTCAGAGCATGTCCACAGTTTAGTATATAGTATGCAGTAGGTTCAGAGCATGTCCACAGTTTAGTATATAGTATGCAGTAGGTTCAGAGCATGTCCACAGTTTAGTATATAGTATGCAGTAGGTTCAGAGCATGTCCACAGTTTAGTATATAGTATGCAGTAGGTTCAGAGCATGTCCACAGTTTAGTATATAGTATGCAGTAGGTTCAGAGCATGTCCACAGTTTAGTATATAGTATGCAGTAGGTTCAGAGCATGTCCACAGTTTAGTATATAGTATGCAGTAGGTTCAGAGCATGTCCACAGTTTAGTATATAGTATGCAGTAGGTTCAGAGCATGTCCACAGTTTAGTATATAGTATGCAGTAGGTTCAGAGCATGTCCACAGTTTAGTATATAATATGCAGTAGGTTCAGAGCATGTCCACAGTTTAGTATATAATATGCAGTAGGTTCAGAGCATGTCCACAGTTTAGTATATAGTATGCAGTAGGTTCAGAGCATGTCCACAGTTTAGTATATAGTATGCAGTAGGTTCAGAGCATGTCCACAGTTTAGTATATAGTATGCAGTAGGTTCAGAGCATGTCCACAGTTTAGTATATAGTATGCAGTAGGTTCAGAGCATGTCCACAGTTTAGTATATAGTATGCAGTAGGTTCAGAGCATGTCCACAGTTTAGTATATAGTATGCAGTAGGTTCAGAGCATGTCCACAGTTTAGTATATAGTATGCAGTAGGTTCAGAGCATGTCCACAGTTTAGTATATAGTATGCAGTAGGTTCAGAGCATGTCCACAGTTTAGTATATAGTATGCAGTAGGTTCAGAGCATGTCCACAGTTTAGTATATATTATGCAGTAGGTTCAGAGCATGTCCACAGTTTAGTATATAGTATGCAGTAGGTTCAGAGCATGTCCACAGTTTAGTATATAGTATGCAGTAGGTTCAGAGCATGTCCACAGTTTAGTATATAGTATGCAGTAGGTTCAGAGCATGTCCACAGTTTAGTATATAGTATGCAGTAGGTTCAGAGCATGTCCTCAGTTTAGTATATAGTATGCAGTAGGTTCAGAGCATGTCCACAGTTTAGTATATAGTATGCAGTAGGTTCAGAGCATGTCCACAGTTTAGTATATAGTATGCAGTAGGTTCAGAGCATGTCCACAGTTTAGTATATAGTATGCAGTAGGTTCAGAGCATGTCCACAGTTTAGTATATAGTATGCAGTAGGTTCAGAGCATGTCCTCAGTTTAGTATATAGTATGCAGTAGGTTCAGAGCATGTCCACAGTTTAGTATATAGTATGCAGTAGGTTCAGAGCATGTCCACAGTTTAGTATATAATATGCAGTAGGTTCAGAGCATGTCCTCAGTTTAGTATATAGTATGCAGTAGGTTCAGAACATGTCCACAGTTTAGTATATAGTATGCAGTAGGTTCAGAGCATGTCCACAGTTTAGTATATAGTATGCAGTAGGTTCAGAACATGTCCACAGTTTAGTATATAGTATGCAGTAGGTTCAGAGCATGTCCACAGTTTAGTATATAGTATGCAGTAGGTTCAGAGCATGTCCACAGTTTAGTATATAGTATGCAGTAGGTTCAGAGCATGTCCACAGTTTAGTATATAGTATGCAGTAGGTTCAGAGCATGTCCACAGTTTAGTATATAGTATGCAGTAGGTTCAGAGCATGTCCACAGTTTAGTATATAGTATGCAGTAGGTTCAGAGCATGTCCACAGTTTAGTATATAGTATGCAGTAGGTTCAGAGCATGTCCACAGTTTAGTATATAGTATGCAGTAGGTTCAGAACATGTCCACAGTTTAGTATATAGTATGCAGTAGGTTCAGAGCATGTCCACAGTTTAGTATATAGTATGCAGTAGGTTCAGAGCATGTCCACAGTTTAGTATATAGTATGCAGTAGGTTCAGAGCATGTCCACAGTTTAGTATATAGTATGCAGTAGGTTCAGAACATGTCCTCAGTTTAGTATATAGTATGCAGTAGGTTCAGAGCATGTCCACAGTTTAGTATATAGTATGCAGTAGGTTCAGAGCATGTCCACAGTTTAGTATATAGTATGCAGTAGGTTCAGAGCATGTCCACAGTTTAGTATATAGTATGCAGTAGGTTCAGAGCATGTCCTCAGTTTAGTATATAGTATGCAGTAGGTTCAGAGCATGTCCACAGTTTAGTATATAGTATGCAGTAGGTTCAGAACATGTCCTCAGTTTAGTATATAGTATGCAGTAGGTTCAGAGCATGTCCACAGTGTAGTATATAGTATGCAGTAGGTTCAGAGCATGTCCACAGTTTAGTATATAGTATGCAGTAGGTTCAGAACATGTCCTCAGTTTAGTATATAGTATGCAGTAGGTTTAGAGTTAGTATAGCATGTCCTCAGTTTAGTATATAGTATGCAGTAGGTTCAGAGCATGTCCACAGTTTAGTATATAGTATGCAGTAGGTTCAGAGCATGTCCACAGTTTAGTATATAGTATGCAGTAGGTTCAGAACATGTCCTCAGTTTAGTATATAGTATGCAGTAGGTTCAGAGCATGTCCACAGTTTAGTATATAATATGCAGTAGGTTCAGAGCATGTCCTCAGTTTAGTATATAGTATGCAGTAGGTTCAGAACATGTCCACAGTTTAGTATATAGTATGCAGTAGGTTCAGAGCATGTCCACAGTTTAGTATATAGTATGCAGTAGGTTCAGAGCATGTCCACAGTTTAGTATATAGTATGCAGTAGGTTCAGAGCATGTCCACAGTTTAGTATATAATATGCAGTAGGTTCAGAGCATGTCCTCAGTTTAGTATATAGTATGCAGTAGGTTCAGAGCATGTCCACAGTTTAGTATATAATATGCAGTAGGTTCAGAGCATGTCCACAGTTTAGTATATAATATGCAGTAGGTTCAGAGCATGTCCACAGTTTAGTATATAGTATGCAGTAGGTTCAGAGCATGTCCACAGTTTAGTATATAATATGCAGTAGGTTCAGAGCATGTCCACAGTTTAGTATATAATATGCAGTAGGTTCAGAGCATGTCCACAGTTTAGTATATAATATGCAGTAGGTTCAGAGCATGTCCACAGTTTAGTATATAGTATGCAGTAGGTTCAGAGCATGTCCACAGTTTAGTATATAGTATGCAGTAGGTTCAGAGCATGTCCTCAGTTTAGTATATAATATGCAGTAGGTTCAGAGCATGTCCACAGTTTAGTATATAGTATGCAGTAGGTTCAGAGCATGTCCTCAGTTTAGTATATAGTATGCAGTAGGTTCAGAGCATGTCCTCAGTTTAGTATATAATATGCAGTAGGTTCAGAGCATGTCCTCAGTTTAGTATATAGTATGCAGTAGGTTCAGAGCATGTCCACAGTTTAGTATATAGTATGCAGTAGGTTCAGAGCATGTCCACAGTTTAGTATATAATATGCAGTAGGTTCAGAGCATGTCCACAGTTTAGTATATAGTATGCAGTAGGTTCAGAGCATGTCCACAGTTTAGTATATAATATGCAGTAGGTTCAGAGCATGTCCACAGTTTAGTATATAATATGCAGTAGGTTCAGAGCATGTCCACAGTTTAGTATATAGTATGCAGTAGGTTCAGAGCATGTCCACAGTTTAGTATATAGTATGCAGTAGGTTCAGAGCATGTCCTCAGTTTAGTATATAATATGCAGTAGGTTCAGAGCATGTCCACAGTTTAGTATATAATATGCAGTAGGTTCAGAGCATGTCCACAGTTTAGTATATAATATGCAGTAGGTTCAGAGCATGTCCACAGTTTAGTATATAGTATGCAGTAGGTTCAGAGCATGTCCACAGTTTAGTATATAGTATGCAGTAGGTTCAGAACATGTCCACAGTTTAGTATATAATATGCAGTAGGTTCAGAACATGTCCACAGTTTAGTATATAGTATGCAGTAGGTTCAGAGCATGTCCACAGTTTAGTATATAATATGCAGTAGGTTCAGAACATGTCCACAGTTTAGTATATAGTATGCAGTAGGTTCAGAGCATGTCCTCAGTTTAGTATATAATATGCAGTAGGTTCAGAGCATGTCCTCAGTTTAGTATATAGTATGCAGTAGGTTCAGAGCATGTCCTCAGTTTAGTATATAATATGCAGTAGGTTCAGAGCATGTCCACAGTTTAGTATATAATATGCAGTAGGTTCAGAGCATGTCCACAGTTTAGTATATAATATGCAGTAGGTTCAGAGCATGTCCACAGTTTAGTATATAGTATGCAGTAGGTTCAGAGCATGTCCACAGTTTAGTATATAATATGCAGTAGGTTCAGAGCATGTCCACAGTTTAGTATATAATATGCAGTAGGTTCAGAGCATGTCCACAGTTTAGTATATAATATGCAGTAGGTTCAGAGCATGTCCACAGTTTAGTATATAGTATGCAGTAGGTTCAGAACATGTCCACAGTTTAGTATATAATATGCAGTAGGTTCAGAACATGTCCACAGTTTAGTATATAGTATGCAGTAGGTTCAGAGCATGTCCACAGTTTAGTATATAATATGCAGTAGGTTCAGAACATGTCCACAGTTTAGTATATAGTATGCAGTAGGTTCAGAGCATGTCCACAGTTTAGTATATAATATGCAGTAGGTTCAGAGCATGTCCACAGTTTAGTATATAGTATGCAGTAGGTTCAGAGCATGTCCACAGTTTAGTATATAATATGCAGTAGGTTCAGAGCATGTCCACAGTTTAGTATATAATATGCAGTAGGTTCAGAGCATGTCCACAGTTTAGTATATAATATGCAGTAGGTTCAGAGCATGTCCACAGTTTAGTATATAGTATGCAGTAGGTTCAGAACATGTCCACAGTTTAGTATATAATATGCAGTAGGTTCAGAGCATGTCCACAGTTTAGTATATAATATGCAGTAGGTTCAGAGCATGTCCACAGTTTAGTATATAATATGCAGTAGGTTCAGAGCATGTCCACAGTTTAGTATATAGTATGCAGTAGGTTCAGAACATGTCCACAGTTTAGTATATAATATGCAGTAGGTTCAGAACATGTCCACAGTTTAGTATATAGTATGCAGTAGGTTCAGAGCATGTCCACAGTTTAGTATATAGTATGCAGTAGGTTCAGAGCATGTCCTTAGTTTAGTATATAGTATGCAGTAGGTTCAGAGCATGTCCACAGTTTAGTATATAGTATGCAGTAGGTTCAGAGCATGTCCACAGTTTAGTATATAATATGCAGTAGGTTCAGAGCATGTCCACAGTTTAGTATATAATATGCAGTAGGTTCAGAACATGTCCACAGTTTAGTATATAGTATGCAGTAGGTTCAGAACATGTCCACAGTTTAGTATATAGTATGCAGTAGGTTCAGAGCATGTCCACAGTTTAGTATATAGTATGCAGTAGGTTCAGAGCATGTCCACAGTTTAGTATATAGTATGCAGTAGGTTCAGAGTTAGTATAGCATGTCCTCAGTTTAGTATATAGTATGCAGTAGGTTCAGAGCATGTCCACAGTTTAGTATATAGTATGCAGTAGGTTCAGAGCATGTCCACAGTTTAGTATATAGTATGCAGTAGGTTCAGAGCATGTCCACAGTTTAGTATATAGTATGCAGTAGGTTCAGAGCATGTCCACAGTTTAGTATATAGTATGCAGTAGGTTCAGAGCATGTCCTCAGTTTAGTATATAGTATGCAGTAGGTTCAGAGCATGTCCACAGTTTAGTATATAGTATGCAGTAGGTTCAGAGCATGTCCACAGTTTAGTATATAATATGCAGTAGGTTCAGAGCATGTCCACAGTTTAGTATATAATATGCAGTAGGTTCAGAGCATGTCCACAGTTTAGTATATAGTATGCAGTAGGTTCAGAGCATGTCCACAGTTTAGTATATAATATGCAGTAGGTTCAGAGCATGTCCACAGTTTAGTATATAATATGCAGTAGGTTCAGAGCATGTCCACAGTTTAGTATATAATATGCAGTAGGTTCAGAGCATGTCCACAGTTTAGTATATAGTATGCAGTAGGTTCAGAGTTAGTATAGCATGTCCTCAGTTTAGTATATAGTATGCAGTAGGTTCAGGGTTGGTTTGGGAGTATCGTCTCACACCAGTCAGGATCCACCCCACTCAGAGTTCCAGGACCTTAATCAGAGCAGGTAACAGGCATATACTTGCGGTTAGTTGGTCCTGGCTAGGAAGCCAGCAGTGTGGAAGCCAGTGGCAAGAAGGTAGGCAGTCCTTCACGCTGTTGTTAGGGATCCAGGTCTGGATATGTGGACGGAGTCCTCAGATGCAGTGGAGCTAGCAGGGTGCGCACTCCATTAGTGGAACACCCTGCTTAGCACCTGTCTTCTATTTAAGGGCCGGACGGTAAGTGGGCGGAGTCACAGGAGGGCCCAGCGGTCACTGCGTTCCACGCTGGAGCGCAAGTCAGCGTATCGTCACAGGGAGCCGCTGTGATCCAGGCTGTACTGTTACAGATCATTAGAAGGATCTCACTTCGTTCATGTATTTGTCCACTCTAATCTCCTCTGAAACGTCTTTTCTCCAGACTGAAGATCCTCACGTCGGATCACCCATCACCCATTCTCTCGGTCGCCCTCTCTTCACCCGCTCTACACCCGCCATGTCCTTCATATACAGAGGTGCCCAGTGCTGCACTTGCTCCCTGTTTGCACTTGGTTCATATCATGTACAGCTCAGCCTGACGCGATGCATCCCATTATTATATCTGGCTTGGCAGCAGCCGCCTGGCATTGGGCACCAATATCCCGGAGACTTCTTAAGCCTCAGTCTCTCCTGTTGTTTTACTATTTGGTGCACATTCGTACTTTCGGTTTCCTCGTCCCCGGACGCCCCGGTAATTAAATCGTCTGCATGTTCGAGACGCTCCTCGGGTGTCGCCCTCTTCTGGACATTGCAGGCTGCTCTGCACTTACCTATGCACCCCCAGCACCGCCATTCCATATGGCCACAGCTGTCCCACGACTCCTATAGACCTCAGTGTAGGGGGTGCATGCTATACGGGGAGTCACAGGGGGTCATCAGTTTCTTGGCCTTGGGCCGCCCTTATCAGACACTGCATTGCTCTGTGGGATGTGGAGATAGTTTTGTATTGTTCCCTCTCTTCTTGTCCCGCTCTGTACCCTCTGCAGAAGGTCGCATCCCCTGCAGCTCGTCTCACCTCAGGGCTCACAATGGACGTCTTATCTATAATATTCAGTCGTGACCTGGGGTTGGGACAGTGGGATTCACCTGGAGGAAACAACAGCCCTATCAGGTGTCAGGTGTCCTGAGGGATCAGGTGTCAGGTGTCCTGAGGGATCAGGTGTCAGGTGTCCTGAGGGATCAGGTGTCAGGTGTCCTGAGGGATCAGGTGTCAGGTGTCCTGAGGGATCAGGTTACTGCAGATACTGTAATCCTCAGCCATGGAGGAGGTGAAGTATAACCACCACCATTATCTGTCTATGAAGCGTAATCACCATCAGTCTATGGCCTCATGCACACGGTCGTTGTTTGGCTCCGCATCCGAGCCTCAGTTTTTGCGGCTCGGGTGCGGACCCATTCACTTCAATGGGGCTGCAAAAGATGCGGACAGCCCTCCGTGTGCTGTCCGAATCCATTGCTCTGTTACGTGGCCCCGCAAAAAAAATAGAACATGTCCTATTCTTGTCCGTTTTGCAGACAAGAATAGGCATTTGTACAATGGGCCGCAAACTGCGGAAGGCACACGGGCGGCTTCCGTTTTTTGCGGATCCGCGGTTTGCGGATTGCAAAAAACGGAACGGTCGTGTGCATGAGGCCTATGAAGCATAACCACCACTGTCATCAGTCTGTGTAGTATGACCACCATCATCTTATCAGTCTGTAATGTAGAGGAGTGGTCCCGGCAGAGCATTGTAATGCCCTGGAGTGCCATTACCACTGCGCACCCCGCTACTGTCTCCTATGGGCTAACACAGTGTCATCTTATGCATTTATTGCAGGTCCTATACAATGTGCATTGCTATTCCTATGTAACTGTTAATGTTCATGTAATGTACCTGGTTCACCAGAAGGTGGCAGCAAGCATGGCAGAGCTACATTTGCAGAGGATGGAACCTTCTTTCCATTCTCTTCTTTCCCTCTAAGGAGGAGTTTAGTTAGTTAGAGATCAGAGGAGAGAACCCCCTGCTCGGGGAAGGTAGCTGGTCCACATCCCCGCTGGACGTGTCCTGCCTAAGGCTTCGCTCACATCACCGTTCAGCCTTTCCGTTCTCCTGCTCCGTTTAGGAGCAGGAGAACAGAAAGGACGGAGAAGGCACATAACTGAGCCAAACAGAACCTAAGGACCACATAGATTATAATGGGGTCCGTTATGTTTCCGCTCAGAAGATGATTTTGGAGCGGAGACAAGCAGGAGAACAGAAAGGCTGAACGGTGATGTGAGCGAAGCCTTAGCCAGCTAGAGCACCTTCAGCTCTGCTGGATATTGAGGCCACAGCTTGGAGCCTCTGAAGCCAGGAGGAAAAGATCCCTGGCACTGATCTAGAGTCAGACTACAGAGAGAAGTTGCAGCATAATGTAAGAAGCAAAGTTCTACAGAAGGCTTGTCAGCACAGCAGGGCCAGAGAGCAACAGATGTAGCAGAGTTAAGCGTGTTTGCCTGCCAGAGTTAAGGCTAACGCCTGCTGGGAACCAAATAAAGTCTGTAAACCATTTGGAGAGACGTTTATGCAGAGTTAAGCTGTTTTCCAACTTCATCACAAGGTCTGGACTCAATTTATTTCTCCATCCCCTTCATGAACAGCCCCCCTTTTCATTGCTTCATTGCCTGGGGTCCAGGGTATCCAGGTAGGAGCACGGTGACACGTGCACCAACATTAAGGGACATTTAGGCCACCCTACACCGCTCTGGCATTCCTACAACTGGGCACCATCTACTACTTTACTAAAAAGGGGCCCTGTGCCCTTGTTGCTTCGCTGCCACTGGCGTCACGAAAACAAGTACTTTTTCCTCTTAAAGGGCCTAGGGGGAGGCGCGCGTTGAGTTGTTGGGAAATGTAACAATCTGTGTCCCCGGTGACCCCATTGTCCCAAAGTGAAAAACCAATCCCAGTATGTGATGTGAGTCTCCCACAGTTCCCAACAACCCTTATCTGGGAGAAACCGATAGCTCCAGGTTCATGAATATAATGCCAGACACACCGTGAAGACTGACACACAACCAAAGCAGAAGGAGACAGAGAGAGAGTTGGAGGCTGTAACACATACACAGCATTTGGGGTGTGTAGAGAACTGGGTGACAGCCCCCGGCAGGAGTCCGCTAGAGCCGCCTGAAGGTACCGCCGCGGTCACTGACACAGTGCAAACAATCTTACAAATCTCCCCAGGTTTCAGCTCCTCTGCAAACCCATGTGTCTCCATGGTTACACCCCAATAATCTGCATGGAGTAATAGGTGACTACACCGGGTTTGTAGTCTGTAACCATGGAGACGCCTTACTGTATACAGTAAGGCCCTTTGCAGACTGCCTGGCTCGGACTGGTAAGGGGTGTAATTTAGGGGTCTCCGCATGTAGGATGTCGCTCGCGGGGGTCTCTATTAACAGTTTCCCCCCAACTCGTTGCAGGTAAGGAGGTCTGCTATGATCCGCTGGACTGCTTCTCCGACAGGAAACCCTGGTCCGGGACCACGCAGAGGCTGAGGATCCCACTGCCATGGTCCCCACAAACGATAAATACCCGCTTCTTCCTCCTCACCAGGGGGAACCCCAACGAGCACCAGGTAGGTCGTTGCTGGGGAAGCGTCCTCGTCCTTTGTAACGTCTGGCATATTCCTGTACCTTTTGTGACTTGCAGTACCGCGTATCACCACCGTCCTGGACTGCTTTTTTCTATAGATCACAAAGCAACAGCGCCCCCGCAGTGACAGCATTACTGGGAATCGTTATTTGTGGAGAGAAAAAAACTGTCTCCAGTACAAACTGTACAAAGTGCATGGGGCGCACACGAAAGAGGAAACCCAGGACCCAGCAGAAAACCAGTTTGCCCAGTTTGCTTATGTATACTTAAAGTGAAGCTCCACCTCCAATAGCCGCTAGCTGTGAACCCTGCCATACGTGTCAAATGCCTCATTACAGTAATTATTGTTTCACTTTTCTGTAATTTTTGGATCTGATGTTCTTACTCTTTTCAGTGTATAATGGTGACCAGATCTGAAAAGACTGAGGGGGAGGGGGGGGGGGGGGCTGGAAATAGACCCTACAGAGAAATTTTGCGGTGGGACAACAATCAGGGGCCATTGTGGTATCTGGTTCTGATGGGGCAGTATATTGTGCTGCACTGTGGTATCTGGTTCTGATGGGGCAGTATATTGTGCTGCACTGTGGTATCTGGTTCTGCTGGGGCGGTATATTGTGCTGCACTGTGGTATCTGGTTCTGCTGGGGCAATATATTGTGCTGCACTGTGGTATCTGGTTCTGCTGGGGCAGTACATTGTGCTGCACTGTGGTATCTGGTTCTGCTGGGGCAGTATATTGTGCTGCACTGTGGTATCTGGTTCTGCTGGGACAGTATATTGTGCTGCACTGTGGTATCTGGTTCTGCTGGGGCAGTATATTGTGCTGCACTGTGGTATCTGGTTCTGCTGGGGCGGTATATTGTGCTGCACTGTGGTATCTGGTTCTGCTGGGGCAGTATATTGTGCTGCACTGTGGTATCTGGTTCTGCTGGGGCAGTACATTGTGCTGCACTGTGGTATCTGGTTCTGCTGGGGCAGTACATTGTGCTGCACTGTGGTATCTGGTTCTGCTGGGGCGGTATATTGTGCTGCACTGTGGTATCTGGTTCTGCTGGGGCGGTATATTGTGCTGCACTGTGGTATCTGGTTCTGCTGGGGCAGTATATTGTGCTGCACTGTGGTATCTGGTTCTGCTGGGGCAGTACATTGTGCTGCACTGTGGTATCTGGTTCTGCTGGGGCAGTACATTGTGCTGCACTGTGGTATCTGGTTCTGCTGGGGCGGTATATTGTGCTGCACTGTGGTATCTGGTTCTGCTGGGGCAATATATTGTGCTGCACTGTGGTATCTGGTTCTGCTGGGGCAGTACATTGTGCTGCACTGTGGTATCTGGTTCTGCTGGGGCGGTATATTGTGCTGCACTGTGGTATCTGGTTCTGCTGGGGCAGTATATTGTGCTGCACTGTGGTATCTGGTTCTGCTGGGGCGGTATATTGTGCTGCACTGTGGTATCTGGTTCTGCTGGGGCAGTATATTGTGCTGCACTGTGGTATCTGGTTCTGCTGGGGCAGTATATTGTGCTGCACTGTGGTATCTGGTTCTGCTGGGGCAGTATATTGTGCTGCACTGTGGTATCTGGTTCTGCTGGGGCGGTATATTGTGCTGCACTGTGGTATCTGGTTCTGCTGGGGCGGTATATTGTGCTGCACTGTGGTATCTGGTTCTGATGGGGCAGTATATTGTGCTGCACTGTGGTGTCTGGTTCTGCTGGGGCAGTATATTGTGCCGCACTGTGGTATTTGGTTCTGCTGGGGCAGTATATTGTGCTGCACTGTGGTATCTGGTTCTGCTGGGGCAGTATATTGTGCTGCATTGTGGTATCTGGTTCTGCTGGGGCAATATATTGTGCTGCACTGTGGTATATTGTTCTGCTGGGGCAGTATATTGTGCTGCACTGTGGTATCTGGTTCTGCTGGGGCAGTATATTGTGCTGCACTGTGGTATCTGGTTCTGCTGGGGCAGTATATTGTGCTGCACTGTGGTATCTGGTTCTGCTGGGGCAGTATATTGTGCTGCACTGTGGTATCGGGTTCTGCTGGGGCAGTACATTGTGCTGCACTGTGGTATCTGGTTCTGCTGGGGCAGTACATTGTGCTGCACTGTGGTATCTGGTTCTGCTGGGGCGGTATATTGTGCTGCACTGTGGTATCTGGTTCTGCTGGGGCAGTATATTGTGCTGCACTGTGGTATCTGGTTCTGCTGGGGCAGTATATTGTGCTGCACTGTGGTATCTGGTTCTGCTGGGGCGGTATATTGTGCTGCACTGTGGTATCTGGTTCTGCTGGGGCGGTATATTGTGCTGCACTGTGGTATCTGGTTCTGATGGGGCGGTATATTGTGCTGCACTGTGGTATCTGGTTCTGATGGGGCGGTATATTGTGCTGCACTGTGGTATCTGGTTCTGCTGGGGCAGTATATTGTGCCGCACTGTGGTATTTGGTTCTGCTGGGGCAGTATATTGTGCTGCACTGTGGTGTCTGGTTCTGCTGGGGCAGTATATTGTGCTGCACTGTGGTATCTGGTTCTGCTGGGGCAGTATATTGTGCTGCACTGTGGTATCTGGTTCTGCTGGGGCAGTATATTGTGCTGCACTGTGGTATCTGGTTCTGCTGGGGCAGTATATTGTGCTGCACTGTGGTATCTGGTTCTGCTGGGGGCAGTATATTGTGCTGCACTGTGGTATATTGTTCTGCTGGGGCGGTATATTGTGCTGCACTGTGGTATCTGGTTCTGCTGGGGCGGTATATTGTGCCGCACTGTGGTATCTGGTTCTGCTGGGGCAGTATACTGTGCTGCACTGTGGTATCTGGTTCTGATGGGGCAGTATATTGTGCTGCACTGTGGTATCTGGTTCTGATGGGGCGGGATATTGTGCTGCACTGTGGTATCTGGTTCTGCTGGGGCGGTATATTGTGCTGCACTGTGGTATCTGGTTCTGCTGGGGCGGTATATTGTGCTGCACTGTGGTATCTGGTTCTGCTGGGGCAGTATATTGTGCCGCACTGTGGTATCTGGTTCTGCTGGGGCAGTATACTGTGCTGCACTGTGGTATCTGGTTCTGATGGGGCAGTATATTGTGCTGCACTGTGGTATCTGGTTCTGATGGGGCAGTATATTGTGCTGCACTGTGGTGTCTGGTTCTGCTGGGGCAGTATATTGTGCCGCACTGTGGTATTTGGTTCTGCTGGGGCAGTATATTGTGCTGCACTGTGGTATCTGGTTCTGCTGGGGCAGTATATTGTGCTGCACTGTGGTATCTGGTTCTGCTGGGGCAGTATATTGTGCTGCACTGTGGTATCTGGTTCTGCTGGGGGCAGTATATTGTGCTGCACTGTGGTATATTGTTCTGCTGGGGCGGTATATTGTGCCGCACTGTGGTATTTGGTTCTGCTGGGGCAGTATATTGTGCTGCACTGTGGTATCTGGTTCTGCTGGGGCGGTATATTGTGCTGCACTGTGGTATCTGGTTCTGCTGGGGCGGTATATTGTGCTGCACTGTGGTATCTGGTTCTGCTGGGGCGGTATATTGTGCTGCACTGTGGTATCTGGTTCTGCTGGGGCAGTATATTGTGCTGCACTGTGGTATCTGGTTCTGCTGGGGCGGTATATTGTGCTGCACTGTGGTATCTGGTTCTGCTGGGGCGGTATATTGTGCTGCACTGTGGTATCTGGTTCTGCTGGGGCGGTATATTGTGCTGCACTGTGGTATCTGGTTCTGCTGGGGCCGTATATTGTGCTGCACTGTGGTATCTGGTTCTGCTGGGGCAGTATATTGTGCTGCACTGTGGTATCTGGTTCTGCTGGGGCAGTATATTGTGCTGCACTGTGGTATCTGGTTCTGCTGGGGCGGTATATTGTGCTGCACTGTGGTATCTGGTTCTGCTGGGGCAGTATATTGTGCTGCACTGTGGTATCTGGTTCTGCTGGGGCGGTATATTGTGCTGCACTGTGGTATCTGGTTCTGCTGGGGCCGTATATTGTGCTGCACTGTGGTATCTGGTTCTGCTGGGGCAGTATATTGTGCTGCACTGTGGTATCTGGTTCTGCTGGGGCAGTATATTGTGCTGCACTGTGGTATCTGGTTCTGCTGGGGCAGTATATTGTGCTGCACTGTGGTATTTGGTTCTGCTGGGGCAATATATTGTGCTGCACTGTGGTATCTGGTTCTGCTGGGGCAGTATATTGTGCTGCACTGTGGTATCTGGTTCTGCTGGGGTGGTATATTGTGCTGCACTGTGGTATCTGGTTCTGCTGGGGCAGTATATTGTGCTGCACTGTGGTATCTGGTTCTGCTGGGGCGGTATATTTCTTGCCCCGCCTACTTATGTTGCACTGCCTTCTGTCACATACAATATGTTGCCACTCAGTCTTTTTCTGGGGCCACTTTAAGTTCCCTGTCCGCCCCTGGGCTGAGGGATTGATTGACCCGTTAACCCCTTCATGCCTGGTCCACACACTGCATATAGATAGAGCACATGAAGGGCCACAGATGGATCAAGCAACATCAGCTAGCCTGCTTGTTGGCTGTTTCCATGGCGGCTGCATCTGGGAACATTGACACTGGGCATTTGATTGTGGAGCCTCTGATTGGTCGGATTTGCAGAGCGCCATCACTTGGGATCTCCTCAGTCGGGGGTTCTGTGCCTTGCATGCAGTCTCATTCCCAGGCGGTAGAGCTGGATGGTCAGTTGCAGTAGCCTATTACGCCACTAGATGTCACCAGCTGTGCAGAGAAACACCAGCTGCTTATGTGTAGAATATCTGCAGCAAAAAAAAGTTATTTAAAAAATATGAAAAAACAATGCAAAAAGAATCCAGGGTGGAGATGAAGATAAACCTGAAATGTGGTCTCCTTCTGCAGGAGATTGATGCAAGAGACGTGAAGAGCGTGCAGGCGTCGTCATTCCACCCCTCGAGAAGGACCTGTTTCATCATCCATGGAATGGGGGACAGGGCAGAGAATAATTGGGTGCCGAAATTATGTCGTGTAAGTTCATGTCCCATCATGTTGGATTTAGATCATGTAGGTTTTAGCATTATAATCCCCCCACCCCCATAGTTCCTGGATGCAGCATTTTAACCTTTAATCCTGCAATATATAATACTTCCATATTCAACCCCAAAATACTGTCAAATGATGTCAAGATAATCCTGCCATATACAGCCCACATAATCCTGCCATATACAACCCACATAATACTGCTGAATAACACCAAGATAATCCTGCCATATACAGCCCACATAATACTGCCATATACATCCGTCACAATACTGCTGAATAACGCCCAGATAATCCTGCCATATATAGTTCCCTAGTAAATGGGAGTTCCGTTTGCCACCTCTTACTACCAGCCCTGCTGAGGTTGGTGGGATGGAGCCACCAATCTGCCCCCCTTTTCATTAATAAATGAGACGTGCAGAACAAGAACATAATATAAGGACGTAAATTGTTCTACAGGAGATTCTTCAGGTAGAAGATGTGAACTGTATCGGGGTGGACTGGCATCATGGCTCAGGGAATCTTCTCATCTACAGCCAGGCGACAAGCAATGTCCAGGTTGTAGGAGCTGAACTCGCCTATGTCCTGAGGATCTGGCAGGTGAGTGAAAAGGATAGAAACCTGTGGACACAACAGGCAATATCTCCCCAACATCTCCCGATACTTGACCCATATATGGTCAACATCACAGGACTCCTCCCATGCTGCACCTATTCCCTGGATCTCTCCTCCTCTATGACCTCCTCCTCCCAGTCACATCTCAAGGATTCCTATCATGCTGCACCTATTCTTTGGAGCTGTGTATGTATGAACTTCTCTTAGTCACCGCACAAGGACTCCTTTCATGCTGCCCCTTTTCTCTGGATCTCTCCTCCTCTATGACTTCCTCTCAGTCGCACCTCCAGGATTGCTCTCATGCTGCTCCTATTCCCTAGATCTCTCTTCCTCTTTGACATCCTCTCAGTCGCACCTCCAGGATTGCTCTCATGCTGCACCTATTCTCTGGATCTCTCCTCCTCTTTGACCTCCTCCTCCCAGTCACAGCTCCAGGATTCCTCTCATGCTGCAACTATTCTCTGGATCTCTCCTCCTCTTTGACATCCTCCTCCCAGTCACAGCTCCAGGATTCCTCTCATGCTGCACCTATTCTCTGGATCTCTCCTCCTCTTTGACCTCCTCCTCCCAGTCACAGCTCCAGGATTCCTCTCATGCTGCAACTATTCTCTGGATCTCTCTTCCTCTTTGACATCCTCCTCCCAGTCACAGCTCCAGGATTCCTCTCATGCTGCACCTATTCCCTGGATCTCTCCTCCTCTTTGACCTCCTCCTCCCAGTCACATCTCCAGGATTCCTCTCATGCTGCACCTATTCTCTGGATCTCTCCTCCTCTTTGACCTCCTCCTCCCAGTCACATCTCCAGGATTCCTCTCATGCTGCACCTATTCTCTGGATCTCTCCTCCTCTTTGACCTCCTCCTCTCAGTCACAGCTCCAGGATTCCTCTTGTAAGAGTCAGCCTTATATTCACCAAACTACATTGCACTGACATTGCTGCACACAGGCTGTGATATCCTCCTCCAGCCACAAGAGGCTGCTGTGGCTTGGAATAAGGGAAAGGACAAGCTGAAAGAAGATATTAACGTTTTTTCCCGGGCTGTGCTAGAAGTTGCCGGGTCTTTCTGGAGAGGGAGAGAGACTGGCTGCTGGGAGATATAACAAAAAGAGACTGGCTGTTGGGAGAGATAACAGCAAGAGACTATAAGAGGAGATTTCTTCCTGACAGCTGTGGAGCAGAATACAGAGACTGCAAATTGTGTTTCAGAGGAGTGAGATTGTGTCATTCAGAGACCAGTGACAAGCTGGATTCTTCCTGTCAGAGCTGAAACTAGGTGAAAACCTGCATCTGCTGTAATCCAACCAGAGAGAAAGAGAGACCACGCTGGGACAAGCGAGCGACCGGACCTGGAGCCAGACTGCACCTTCCGTCACGTACTGGACCAAGAAAAATCTGCAGAAATGTGAGTGGCACCGGTGCTAATCTGCGATAGGTTATAGAGTAAGGGAATTTAGTCAGCGTGCTGTAGAAGCGTCCCCCTAAGAAGCAGGGCTAAATAGGAAATTATTAGTGAGAGTAGCCTATAAGCTGTCTGTTTGCTGTTTAGCTCATTCCGTTTTCTATGCAAATTTCCATTACACCTGATTTATGTACACCTGTTTATACCATTCCTGTCATTGACCCATTGCGCCTCTGGTGCGGTGGTACTGTACTGTTAATCCGATTTTCCGGCAGTTTTATTTTGCTCTTTAATGAAGCCGGTGTATCCTTCAGCCTTCTTGTCTGCTGTGCTGTACTTGAATCCTGCCTTGCGGGCTCTTCCTCCTCTGACCGCTACAAGTTGCGCTGCGAGAAGGGTACAGTCACAGAGATGGAGGCGGCTGAAGGCAATGTGCATGATGTTAATGTGAGTACCTCGAACAATGGTGGAACCCCTGCAAGGGCCCTCCCTATTGGCACGTTGTTTAACTTGCTACCCAAATTTGATGGCCAGAACATGTCACTGTCGGACTGGGTGACAAGGTTACAGAGCGCTGCTAGGATTTACAATTTCAGCCCAGAACTACAAGTAGAAATCGCTTTGGCCCCTCTAGAGGGTGAGGCCCGACAAAATGTTCTACTACAACCGGAAGTCACGCGCAATATGTTGAGAGAGAGTGCGATTCTTGGAAGGAATATACGGCGAAATGGCCAGTGCAGGGCACCTCAGGGTGAAGTTCTTTTACCGGATTCAGCGGGAAGACGAAGGTGTCTACAGGAAGTGTTGGCCGAGGTGCAGAAAAAAGAGGCGGACGGAGTAACCACCATGGGAACTGTAGATCGGATACTGCGGGAACAATTTATTCTGGCACTCTACAGCCCTCCCCTGAAATGGGCCCTGCAGGAATGAGTTAGGGTGGACCCTACACTAATCTTTTGACAAATATTAGGCAGTGGCACGGAGCAAAGAAGAAAGTTATGTGTCCGGAGTGATACGGACCCAGACCGTCACCTCCCTCGGTGTTTCAAAGAGCGAAGAGGTCCTAGTCAGAGTAGTACAAGACTTACAGAGCTCTCTGAGTCCTATGCACGAAAAGTTGACGCACCTGGAAAAACGGATGGAGTCGTGCTATACCCCTGAAGCTGCCTACCCGGCCCGACAACAAACTTATCAGGCGCCCCCATGGGTTCCTATACCAGAATATCCTCACCCTAATTTACCTTCACACCAAGCTCCTCAATATCCTCCAAGGAGGCCCGTAAATCACCCCCCATACGCAGACAAGGAGAAGGCCGTCAAGGGACACCGTGTTGACGGTGTGGAAATTACGGACATTGCATCAGAGAGTGTCGGAGTGATGTGGCTGGACACCCAGAACTGCCGTTAAACCTCCTGCCCCCGCAGTAGTGGGGCATACTGCGCGGGAGGTGGAGAGCCAAGATACCCAGTATGGCTCCGAACACCTGGTCGCAGGGTGTCCCACCATTCGAGCTTAAAGGGAATCTGTCGCCTATTTTGACCCTATTAAACCGTTAAAATAGCAATGTGCAATAAAGAACCTTCTTACCTACTTGTGTCTTCTTTCTTTTATTCAACTTTTCATTCTTATAAAAAAGCGATTTTTCTGATATGTAAATGTGGTTCCAAGGTGCCCAGAGGGGTGTTGTTACTCTGCTCTGGTGCCCAGTAACGCCCCCCTGCAGTGCCCAGCCCGCCTCCTCATAAATACATGTCCTCCCACATACTGGCCGAACGGCACCGCCCCCTCCTCACCACGTCATTTAATTTATTTACTTCATCGGGCGTTCCTTCCTCAGGGCCGCTGATAGGCCAGTACAGCTGGCCCAGTTGTACCGGGCCCGGCTGGCAGGGGGGCCCGGCAGTGGCGTAGCTATAGGGGTCGCAGCGGTCGCAATTGCGACCGGGCCCCTAAGTCAGGGGGGCCCACGGGGCCCCCTCAGCCAGGAGAACGCGGCCCCAAGCTGGTGAAATCAGATTCACATGGGGCGGAGGCGGAGCGGAGGCGAGGCCCTGCATGACGCGCACTGTGCAGGGCAGGGCAGGCTAAGTAGGAGGAGGGAGGGGGAGTGGCTTCAGTTGAGGTCAGAAGACGAAAGAGGAAGCTGTGTGCAGCCGCCGGTACTGACTGACTCCACCTCCTCTCCTGGCTGAGAGCTCCCCTCCTCGGCTCCTCCTATCCTGAGCCTGCGAGTGCGGTTGCCTGCCAGACTGTCTGCTGTGCTGAGGTGAGCGTGGCTAGCTGGACCATCCGACTGGACCAGGGTCCTGGTGGTCCGGTCCAGACCAGTTAAAGTGTGTGTCTGTGAACTGTGAGTGTCCCTGAGTGAGTGAGTCCGGTCCGGGGGCCCTAACCCGCCTGGTGGAAGCGCCGGTGGCGGTGACATAGTCAGTGATAACTAAGCCCAGCAGCCCCAGACCAGACCAGTCAATACCCGCTCCTTTAGGAAAAAACTAATCAGTACTCTCATCACTCAGATGTGACTGCAGGCAGCACAGCAGCAGGCCAGAAGCGATCGATCAGCCAGGATTAATGTGCACAGCCTGGGTGGGAGGCCCCCCTTACCCTGGCCTTAGGCAAGTGACAAACTGCCCCCCCCTCCTCAATCTGAATCCACAGATCCCCTCCATAACAGTGCCATCCACAGATCCCCTCCATAACAGTGCCATCCACAGATCCCCTCCATAACAGTGCCATCCACAGATCCCCTCCATAACAGTGCCATCCACAGATCCCCTCCATAAAAGTGCCATTCACAGATCCCCTCCATAACAGTGCCATTCACAGATCCCCTCCATAACAGTGCCATTCACAGACGACCCCCCAGCGCCATAAATATCACTTGTAGACAAATCTGCATGTTGTTTCAAGGCGGCGTCTGGGGAGGGGCCAAGGGCGGGGCCAGGGGTGTGGCTGAAGGAGGGATCAGGGGGTGGAGCTGAAGGGGGCCCCGTCATGTATGCTGTACGGGGCCCCATGATTTCTATCAGCGGCCCTGTCCTTCCTACTCTCTTGGCCTACGGCGCCGCCCCCTCCCATTACGTCACATGTATTCATAGCACCGGCCCTCCCTTCCTCCTCTCCTGTCATGAGAAATCCCGCACAGGCGCAGTATCGGTGAGTGCCTGCGCCTGCACGATTCTCCTGTTCCAGAGGGCAACAGCCTCAATATTGTCACTGGGCATGCGCCGACCCCAGTGACATAATCAGAGCGCTGTTGCCTCTGAGACATGAGAGGAGGAAGGGAGGGCCGATGCTATGAATACATGTGACGTAATGGGAGGGGGCGGCGCCGTAGGCCAAGAGAGGAGGAAGGAACGCCCGATGAAGTGAATAAATTAAATGACGTAATCGGGAGGGGGCGGCGGCGTAGGCTAAGAGAGTAGGAAGCACGATGGTGCAATGAACAAATTAAATGACATGGTGAGGAAGGGGCGGCGCCGTTCGGCCAGTATGTGGGAGGACATTTATTTATGAGGAGGCGTGCTGGGCTTGGAAGAAAGGCGGGCTGGGCACTGCAGGGGGGCGTTATTGGGCACCAGAGCAGAGTAATAACGCCCCTCTGGGCACCTTGGAACCTCATTTACATATCAGAAAAATCGCTTTTTTATAAGAATGAAAAGTTGAATAAAAGAAAGAAGACACATGTAGGTAAGAAGGTTCTTTATTGCACATTGCTATTTTAACGGTTTAATAGGGTCAAAATAGGTGACAGATTCCCTTTAATTTGAAGGCATTCCTGTTGACTGCTTAGTGGATACCGGGTCACAAGTAACGACTATGTCTGAGTCACTCTTCTATTGTTACTTCCAAGCGCTTGCTAGGCCAGAGCGAGAGACGCTGGTCCGGGTCACAGCAGCAAATCAACAACAGATCCCCGTCACAGAGGTCGTGTGGATTAATGTACGGCTATGTAGGCAAGAAGTGGGACGGAAGGGTATCCTGTTGGTCCCAGAGACATTTAAAGAAGATGTGCCTGTGATAATGGGCATGAATATTCTGCGAGAATTGGATCAGATCATGTTCACCAAACAGGGGCTGGGCTATTGGAAGCAAGATACTCCACACAGACATTCAGAGACCAGTGACAAGCCGGATTCTTCCTGTCAGAGCTGAAACTAGGTGAAAACCTGCATCTGCTGTAATCCAACCAGAGAGAAAGAGAGACCACGCTGGGACAAGCGAGTGACCGGACCTGGAGCCAGACTGCACCTTCCGTCACGTACCGGACCAACAAAAATCTGCAGAACTGTGAGTGGCACCGGTGCTAATCTGCGATAGGTTATAGAGTAAGGGAATTTAGTCAGCGCGCTGTAGAAGCGTCCCCTAAGAAGCAGGGCTAGATAGGAAATTATTAGTGAGAGTAGCCTATAAGCTGTCTGTTTGCTGTTTAGCTCATTCCGTTTTCTATGCAGATTTCCATTACACCTGATTTATGTACACCTGTTTATACCATTCCTGTCATTGACCCATTGCGCCTCTGGTGCGGTGGTACTGTACTGTTAATCCGATTTTCCGGCAGTTTTATTTTGCTCTTTAATAAAAGCCGGTGTATCCTTCAGCCTCCTTGTCTGCTGTGCTGTATTTGAATCCTGCCTTGCGAGCTCTTCTTCCTCTGACCGCTACAAGTTGCGCTGCGAGAAGGGTACAGTCACAGATATGGAGGCGGCTGAAGGCAATGTGCATGATCTTAATGTGAGTACCTCGAACAATGGTGGAACCCCTGCAAGGGCCCTCCCTATGGGCACGTTGTTTAACTTGCTACCCAAATTTGATGGCCAGAACATGTCACTGTCGGACTGGGTGACAAGGTTACAGAGCGCTGCTAGGATTTACAATGTCAGCCCAGAACTACAAGTAGAAATCGCTTTGGCCCCTCTAGAGGGTGAGGCCCGACAAAATGTTCTACTACAACCGGAAGTCACGCGCAATATGTTGAGAGAGAGTGCGATTCTTGGAAGGAATATACGGCGAAATGGCCAGTGCAGG
Source organism: Bufo bufo (assembly GCF_905171765.1). Taxonomy (NCBI): domain Eukaryota; kingdom Metazoa; phylum Chordata; class Amphibia; order Anura; family Bufonidae; genus Bufo; species Bufo bufo. The sequence continues at coordinate 4,155,312 of NC_053394.1, read as the reverse complement.
GCACCTCAGGGTGAAGTTCTTTTACCGGATTCAGCGGGAAGACGAAGGTGTCTACAGGAAGTGTTGGCCGAGGTGCAGAAAAAAGAGGCGGACGGAGTAACCACCATGGGAACTGTAGATCGGATACTGCGGGAACAATTTATTCTGGCACTCTACAGCCCTCCCCTGAAATGGGCCCTGCAGGAATGAGTTAGGGTGGACCCTACACTAATCTTTTGACAAATATTAGGCAGTGGCATGGAGCAAAGAAGAAAGTTATGTGTCCGGAGTGATACGGACCCAGACCGTCACCTCCCTCGGTGTTTCAAAGAGCGAAGAGGTCCTAGTCAGAGTAGTACAAGACTTACAGAGCTCTCTGAGTGCTATGCACGAAAAGTTGACGCACCTGGAAAAACGGATGGAGTCGTGCTATACCCCTGAAGCTGCCTACCCGGCCCGACAACAAATTATCAGGCGCCCCCATGGGTTCCTATACCAGAATATCCTCACCCTAATTTACCTTCACACCAAGCTCCTCAATATCCTCCAAGGAGGCCCGTAAATCACCCCCCATACGCAGACAAGGAGAAGGCCGTCAAGGGACACCGTGTTGACGGTGTGGAAATTACGGACATTGCACCAGAGAGTGTCGGAGTGATGTGGCTGGACACCCAGAACCGCCGTTAAACCTCCTGCCCCAGGTAGTGGGGCATACTGCGCGGGAGGTGGAGAGCCAAGATACCCAGTATGGCTCCGAACACCTGGTCGCAGGGTGTCATACCATTCAAGCTTAATTTGAAGGCATTCCTGTCGACTTCTTAGTGGATGCCGGGTCACAAGTAACTACTATGTCTAAGTCACTCTTCTATTGTTACTTCCAAGCGCTGGCCAAGCCAGAGCGAGAGACGCTGGTCCGGGTCACAGCAGCCAATCAACAACAGATCCCTGTCACAGAGGTCGTATGGATTAATGTACGGCTATGTGGGCAAGAAGTGGGACGAAAGGGTTTCCTGTTGGTCCCAGAGACATTCAAAGAAGACGTGCCGGTGATAATGGGAATATTCTGCGAGAATTGGATCAGATCATGTTCACCAAACGTGGGCCGGGCTATTGGAAGCAAGCCACTCCTCCCAAACCTACTCAGAAAGCGTTTCAATGGCTGATCAGATTCTGTGGGACACAGAAAAGTGTCCCAGCAGACCAGTCTGTGGGAACAATCCGAGAGCCAGGAAAGGCTACCCTCACCATCCCCCCTGGACGGGAGACCGTGTTTACGTTACCCGTGGGAACCTTCCGCAATCTTAAAGGTATGGAGGTGTTCATCGAACCGACAGCCCTAGGAGAGTTGGATCAGGATGTCCTGGTGTCCCGGACACTCGGAGTGGTCCAGAATGGACGAGTATCCATAAGAGCTGTGAATATGGCACATCTAGAAGTTTCAATGACACCAGGAGTGGAACTAGCTTGTGTGTACCTACATTGCGGAGAAGTACTGAGTCGGAGAGAAGTGACTCTAGCTCCGGTAGGTGATGCTTTTTGGACTCTGGCAGTTACTGCCAGCGTAGAAGAGGCGCTGACCCCAGAATAGAATGGGAGAACCATCCTGGACCAGATGGAAATAGATGTGAAGGCTCTCAGTTCAGACCAACGGCGAGCAGTTGAAACCATGCTGTGGGAGAATCAGGCTGCATTTTTCAGTCACGCCGATGACGTTGGCTGCACAGATGCTATCACACATGAGATACCGATGGGGGACACTGCACCAATTCGGGAGAGATATCGGCAGATTCCGCCCAAGTTATATCAGGAAGTGAAAACGCTGTTGAAGCAGATGATAGATTCAGGAGTGGTGCGGGGTAGCCAGAGCCCTTGGGCTGCCCCAGTGGTGCTTGTCAAGAAGAAGGATGGCACAATTAGATTTTGTTTGGATTACCGGCGATTAATGCATGCACCGCGCGAGACTCATATCCTCTGCCACGAATCGAGGAGTCTCTGACGGCTCTAGGACAAGCCAAATACTTCTCCACCCTGGACCTAGCAAGCGGGTACTGGCAAGTATTGGCCAGTGGCTGAGCAAGACAAGGCAAAGACAGCATTCATACTCCCCATGGGACTATTTGAATTCAACGGGATGCCATTCGGGCTGACTAATACCCCGGGGACCTTCCAGCAGCTAATGGAGAGATGCCTGGACGATATCATTGTATACTCCGCTACTTTTCAAGAACACCTGAATCGGCTAGGGCAGGTACTCGAGCGACTGCGATCCCATGGCCTGAAGGTAAAGCCAAAGAAGTGTCATCTCTTCAAGAGGGAGATCGAGTACTTGGGCTATAGATGGAGTGCTGCCGTCCCAAGACAAAGTGTCTGCAATACGACAATGGCTAATGCCCAGAACGCTGCGGGAGTTGAAGGCCTTCCTTGGACTAACCGGGTACTACCGGCGGTTCATGAAAGACTACGCAAAGATAGGGGGCCCTCTGAATGAGTTGTTGAAAGGAATGGCTGGGAGGCCCAAGGCCAAAATATTCCCTGGGGACAGAAGCAGGCGGAGGCCTTCCAGGCCCTGAAAGAAGCTCTGACATCGGCCCCTATCTTGGTTTATGCCGACTTCGATAAACCATTCCTCTTATCTACTGATGGCAGCCTCCACAGACTCGGGGCAGTCCTGTGGCAGGTATAAGATGGGCATGAAAGAGGAATCGCCTATGCCAGTAGATCCTTGCGAGATACAGAGCGAAACCCCCACAAGTACAGTTCCTTCCGGCTGGAACTCCTTGCCTTGGTGTGGGCTATGACGGAGAAATTTGCGGGATATCTGGCAGGGGCTAAGATCTTCGTACGGACCGATAACAATCCCCTGGCCCACCTGGAACTAAGTGAAAACCTGCATCTGCTGTAATCCAACCAGAGAGAAAGAGAGACCACACTGGGACAAGCGAGCGACCGGACCTGGAGCCAGACTGCATCTTCCGTCACGTACCGGACCAAGGAGAATCTGCAGAACCGTGAGTGGCACCGGTGCTAATCTGTGATAGGTTATAGAGTAAGGGAATTTAGTCAGCGCACTGTAAAAGCATCCCCTGGGTAGCAGCTGTCTGTTTGCTGTTTAGCTCATTCCGTTTTCTAGGCAAAATTCCATTACCATTGTTGCTGATTTCTGTACACCTGTTTATACCATTTCTGTCATTAACCCATTGCGCCTCTGGTGCGGTGGTACTGTTCTGTTAATCCGATTTTCCGGCAGTTACATTTTGTTCTTTAATGAAGCTGGTGTATCCTTCAGCCTCCTTGTCTGCTGTACTGTATTTGAGTCCTGCCTTGCGGTCTCTTCCTCCTCTGACAGCTACACTCTCTTGCTGCACCTATTCTCTGGATCTCTCCTCCTCTATGACCTCTTCCTCCCAGTCACATCTCAAGGATTCCTATCATGCTGCACCTATTCTCTAGATCTCTCCTCCTCTATGACCTCCTTCTCTCTGTCACACCTCCAGGACTCCTCTCATGCTGCACCTATTCTCTGGATCTCTCCTCCTCTATGACCTCCTCCTCTCAGTCACATCTCCAGGACTCCTCTCATGTTGCACCTATTCTCTGGATCTCTCCTCCTCTATGACCTCCTTCTCTCTGTCACACCTCCAGGACTCCTCTCATGCTGCACCTATTCTCTGGATCTCTCCTCCTCTATGACCTGCTCTGAGTCACATCTACAGGATTCTTCTCATGCTGCATTTATTCTTGCGATCTCCCCTGCTTTATGACCTCCTCTCAGTCACATCTCCAGGATTCCTCTAATGCTGCACCTATTCTCTAGATCTCTCCTCCTCTATGACCTCCTCTCAGTCACATCTCTAGAATCCCTCTCATGGTGCACCTACTGTATTTCCTGGATCTCTTTTCCTCTCTAGAAAGAGTTGAAATATTCTCCTACAAAAGTTCACATTATCGGCCATAGTCTGGGAGCTCACGTGGCTGGAGAAGCTGGAAAGAGACATCCTGGAATCAGGAGAATCACTGGTACGTTGTAATCATACTTCTTTTTTAAAACTTTATCTATGTATGGATATATAACAAGTCATCCTACCACATCTTCTCTGTGACATTTCCCTCATAGGTCTTGACCCAGCTCGGCTCCATTTTGAGGACACACCCAGTGAGGTCTCGTTGGATGCCTCGGATGCTGACTTTGTTGATGTGATTCACACAGACACTGACATGTTTCTTGGTAGACATTCATCTCATGTGAGATCTTTGTGTCTCAACGTATGAGCCGGCATTGACGCCCTCTCATTGTCATTATGGTAGGTCTTGGCATAAGAAAACCAGTTGGCCACTTTGACTTCTATCCCAATGGTGGACGACACATGCCAGGCTGCCCAAACCGTCTTAGCTTCCTTAATAACATGAATGGTAAGTTCTGTGCATGTGTGGTGCCATTTATAGCGTGTTCTTCTAGAAGTCTCATTGGTTCCTTTTTTCTATATACCGGTAATGGTGGCCATGTATTTTTCATTTTTGCCTATCAGCGGTGGATGATATGTTCTTCCCAGGTTTATATGGATCTCCATAATTTTTTAGTAAATGTCTGTGGTTGAGACAGCTTTAAGGGGTGCTCCACTTTGGAGAACCCCTTTTGATTCCTTCAACCGTAGACAAATTATAGGTTGTCCTTAGCTTGGGACCTCAGTCTGTGGGCAGACAGCACCACCACAGGGAATGTGAAGGATTACACATTTCTTTTTTTTAAATCAGATCATTTTATTTATTTTTTAACACACAGTACAAAAGTACAGAATATATCCAACAATAAACCCCACTAAATCCCTCCCTTTCCCTCCCTCCCCCGTGCAGTGTCCTCCTTTCCCTCAGTAAGTTTTATACTTGATTCCTATCACCAGTTGACCACTCCATCCTCTTCTGCTTCATCCAATGATCATCTATGGGAAATCCTACTTCTCTGATCTAGGCTAACTACTCTCATGGTATCTACCAACCATGATCTCGTCAAGTCCTGGGAGGCTAAACCAGATTTTACTATCCAATTCTCACATTGTTTCTGGAGTTTTATAAGAATTACACATTTTGAATTGAAATCAATGGGTTGTCCATGTAGTTGCACGGTTATACCAGATTCTCCAGAGATAGACCCTCCGGAATCTGGTCTCTTTTCTGGTTAATACATGAAGGTCCCTAGAGAGAACCAACTTCGATTAAAAGGGTATTCCCTTATGCACAGGATATGCTAACACTGCCTGATAGGTGCATGTCTCACCACCCCTTCATTCTCAGGATCAGTGAGGGTCTTGGCGAGGGACGCCCACAATCAGTGATCACTTATCCTAGCAATATACTGTCACTTTATGAGATGGTAACTAGTGTTGATCGAGCATGCTCGGCCGAACACCAGTTCAGCTCGAGCATCTCGATGCTCGGCAAATGGTGGTACTCAGGCGAGTACCGCATGTGCTTGAGCGCAATGCTTGAGTCTCCTCCCCGCACGTTTAGTAACATAGTACATAAGGCCGAAAAAAGACATCTGTCCATCCAGTTCGGGCTATTATCCTGCAAGTTGATCCAGAGGAAGGCAAAAAAAAAACTGTGAGGTAGAAGCCAATTTTCCCCACTTTAGGGGAATAAAAAGTTCCTTCCCGACTCCAATCAGGCAATCAGAATAACTCCCTGGATCAACGACCCCTCTCTAGTAGCTATAGCCTGTAATATTATTACGCTCCAGAAATACATCCAGGCCCCTCTTGAATTATTTTATTGCACTCACCATCACCACCTCCTCAGGCAGAGAGTTCCATAGTCTCACTGCTCTTACCGTATAGAGTCCATAGTCTCACTGCTCTTACCGTATAGAGTCCATAGTCTCACTGCTCTTACCGTAAAGAGTCCATAGTCTCACTGCTCTCACAGTAAAGAGTCCATAGTCTCACTGCTCTTACAGTATAGAGTCCATAGTCTCACTGCCCTTACAGTAAAGAGTCCATAGTCTCACTGCTCTTACAGTAAAGAGTCCATAATCTCACTGCTCTTACAGTAAAGAGTCCATAATCTCACTGCTCTTACAGTATAGAGTCCATAGCCTCACTGCTCTTACAGTAAAGAGTCCATAGTCTCACTGATCTTACAGTAAAGAGTCCATAGTCTCACTGCTCTTACAGTAAAGAGTCCATAGTCTCACTGCTCTTACAGTATAGAGTCCATAGTCTCACTGCTCTTACAGTAAAGAGTCCATAGTCTCACTGATCTTACAGTAAAGAGTCCATAGCCTCACTGCTCTTACAGTAAAGAGTCCATAGTCTCACTGATCTTACAGTAAAGAGTCCATAGTCTCACTGCTCTTACAGTAAAGAGTCCATAGTCTCACTGCTCTTACAGTATAGAGTCCATAGTCTCACTGCTCTTACAGTAAAGAGTCCATAGTCTCACTGCTCTTATAGTAGAGTCTATAGTCTCACTGCTCTTACAGTAAAGAGTCCATAGTCTCACTGCTCTTACAGTATAGAGTCCATAGTCTCACTGCTCTTACAGTAAAGAGTCCATAGTCTCACTGATCTTACAGTAAAGAGTCCATAGTCTCACTGCTCTTACAGTAAAGAGTCCATAGTCTCACTGCTCTTACAGTAAAGAGTCAATAGTCTCACTGCTCCTACAGTAAAGAGCCCATAGTCTCACTGTTCTTACAGTAAAGAGCCCATAGTCTCACTGCTCTTACAGTAAAGAGTCAATAGTCTCACTGCTCTTACAGTAAAGAGTCCATAGTCTCACTGCTCTTACAGTAAAGAGTCCATAGTCTCACTGCTCTTACAGTAAAGAGTCCATAGTCTCACTGCTCTTACAGTAAAGAGTCCATAGTCTCACTGTTCTTACAGTAAATAGCCCATAGTCTCACTGCTCTTACAGTAAAGAGTCAATAGTCTCACTGCTCTTACAGTAAAGAGTCCATAGTCTCACTGCTCTTACAGTAAAGAGTCCATAGTCTCAGTGCTCTTACAGTAAAGAGTCCATAGTCTCACTGCTCTTACAGTAAAGAGTCCATAGTCTCACTGCTCTTACAGTAAAGACTCCATAGTCTCACTGCTCCTACAGTAAATAGTCCATAGTCTCACTGCTCTTACAGTAAAGAGTCCATAGTCTCACTGCTCTTACAGTAAAGAGTCCATAGTCTCACCGCTCTTACAGTAAAGAGTCCACAGTCTCACTGCTCTTACAGTAAAGAGTCCATAGTCTCACTGCTCTTACAGTATAGAGTCCATAGTCTCACTGCTCTTACAGTATAGAGTCCATAGTCTCACTGCTCTTACAGTAAAGAGTCCATAGTCTCACTGCTCTTACAGTAAAGAGTCCATAGTCTCACTGCTCTTACAGTATAGAGTCCATAGTCTCACTGCTCTTACAGGAGAGTCCATAGTCTCACTGCTCTTACAGTACAGAGTCCATAGTCTCACTGCTCTTACAGTATAGAGTCCATAGTCTCACTGCTCTTACAGTATAGAGTCCATAGTCTCACTGCTCTTACAGTAAAGAGTCCATAGTCTCACTGCTCTTACAGTAAAGAGTCCATAGTCTCACTGCTCTTACAGTATAGAGTCCATAGTCTCACTGCTCTTACAGTAAAGAGTCCATAGTCTCACTGCTCTTACATTAAAGAGTCCATAGTCTCACTGCTCTTACAGTAAAGAATCCATAGTCTCACTGCTCTTACAGTAAAGAGTCCATAGTCTCACTGCTCTTACAGTAAAGAGTCCATAGTCTCACTGCTCTTACAGTAAAGAGTCCATAGTCTCACTGCTCTTACAGTACAGAGTCCATAGTCTCACTGCTCTTACAGTACAGAGTCCATAGTCTCACTGCTCTTACTGTAAAGTGTCCATAGTCTCTCTGCTCTTACAGTAAAGTCCATAGTCTCACTGCTCTTACAGTAAAGAGTCCATAGTCTCACTGCTCTTACAGTATAGAGTCCATAGTCTCACTGCTCTTACAGTAAATAGTCCATAGTCTCACTGCTCTTACAGTAAAGAGTCCATAGTCTCACTGCTCTTACAGTAAAGAGTCCATAGTCTCACTGCTCTTACCGTAAAGAGTCCATAGTCTCACTGCTCTTACCGTAAAGAATCCTCCTCTATGTTTGTGTACAAACCTTCTTTCCTCCAGACGCAGAGGATGTCCCCTTGTCACAGTCACAGTTCTGGGGATAAATAGATGATGGGAGTGATCTCTGTACTGACCCCTGATATATTTATACATAGTAATTAGATCTCCCCTCAGTCGCCTTTTTTCTAAAGTGAATAACCCTAATTTTGATAATCATTCAGGGTCCTGTAGTTGCCCCATTCCAGTTATTACTTTAGTTGCCCTCCTCTGGACCCTCTCCAGCTCTGCTATGTCTGCCTTGTTCACAGGAGCCCAGAACTGTACACAGTCCTCCATGTGTGGTCTGACTAGTGATGTGTAAAGTGTCAGGACTATGTTCTCATCACGGGCATCTATGCCCCTTCTGATGCAACCCATTATCTTGTTGGCCTTGGCAGCAGCTGCCTGACACTGGTTTCTACAGCTTAGTTTGCTGTTTATTAAAATTCCTAGGTCCTTTTCCATGTCAGTGTTACCCAGTGTTTTACCATTTAGTATGTACGGGTGACTTGCATTATTCCTTCCCATGTGCATAACCTTACATTTGTCAGTGTTAAACCTCATCTGCCACTTATCTGGAACGCAGCCAATAAACGTGCAGGTAAGTGCTGCCCTCACTGTAATGTCGTAGCCATGTTGGTTACTGGCATTACAGTGATTATCTGGCCGGAACGTGTCATCGGGTGTTATATAGCACCCGATGACGCGTGTTCGGTTCAGTCTTAGTCAAGGAGAGCTGTGCTGAGGAAGGGACAGACAGTGTAGGCAGTGTAATTGGAAGATTTTTATTTGAAAAACTTTTCAGAGACCCAAAAGTCCTTTTAAGGACTACTGTATGTGACAGCAGCAATATATATTTTTAGTGCATCCTGCGCTAAATAGCGTCTAATATTGTCACATCTCGTTTAAAGTGTGCGCATCCCTAAAATATCAGTGACATCCAGTGTACTTTTTCTGTAGACGGTGTCTGCTGCGGACAGTAAAATTATCCGCGCCACATCTCTAGTTTAACATGTTCGCATCCAAAAAATATCTGTGACATCCAGTGTACTTTTTCAATAAACGGTGTCCCCTTCTGACAGTGACATTACCAGGGCCACATCTGCAGTGTAACGTGTGCCCTTCAAAAATGTATATGTGACATACAGTGTACTTTTTTGCGTAGACGGTGTCCGCTTTTGACAGTGACATTACCTGGGGTACCTCTCCTGTATAACGTTTCCTCATCCCAAACACCTGGGACATTCCCTGTAATTTTTCATTAGCCGCTGGTGACATCAGCGACATTAGCTGCGGTATATCTCCTGTGTGATGCTTCCACATCCCAAATACCTTTTTAAAAAAAAAATTGCATACACTTCCAAATCCTACGCTACTGTACGTGTGACAGACTTTCAATCATATATAACATTTAATATGAAGAAGGCGAGCAGTAAGGGACAAGGCAGTGGCCGTGATGCTGATGGTGCACGCAGAGGCCGTGGCCCTGGGTGCGGTGAAACTGTGCCTGCTGCCAGAGCACAAGAAAAACAATCATCCATGATACCTAGCTTCATGTCCCAGTTTGCAGGGCGGTGCAGGACACCACTCTTGAAGTAAGACCAGTGCGACCAGGTGGCACATAGACAAGTGCATTCGGCCAGGGACGCTACATTTCCCTGACGGCACACTGGGTGAACATTGTGGAGACAGGGAGCGAGTTGTACCCTGGGATGGTACAGGTGCTACCGACGCCAAGGATTGCGGGCCCTACGTCGATCAGGGTTTCCGCCAGCACTTACGTTAGTGGCTCCAACCCCCACTTCTCCTCCTCCACTTCCACCTCAGAATTATCCTCTTGCAGCAGCAGTCAGCCATCAGTCGGTAGCTGGAAGCAGTGTAGCACTGCAGTGGGGAAGCGGCAGCAGGCCGTGCCGTAGGTGATCTGCTTAGGTGACAAACAGCACACCGCCGCAGAGCTGTGGCAGGGGATAAGAGACCAGACTGAGCTGTGGCTGTCGCCACTCAACCTAGAACCAGGCATGGTTATGTCTGATAATGGCTTAACTTGGTGGTGGCTTTTGAGCTCGGCAAGCTCACACACATCTCATGCCTAGCCCATGTCTTAAACAGTGGTTCAGCAGTTTCTCAAAACCTACCCCAATTTGCCTGAGCTACTGGTGAAGATGCGCCGCGCGTGTACCTATTTCCGCAAGTCATCAACAGCTTTAGCCGGTCTGGCAACGCTGCAGCAGCATTTGAAATTGCCAGCTCACCGACTGTTGTGCGACGAGCACGCTCTGAACTCCACGTTCCACATGTTGGCCAGGCTTTGTGAGCAGCAGAGGGCAGTTGTGGAATACCAGCTGCAACATGGTCGTCACCTTTCCAGTCAGCTTCCGCTCTTCACAAGCGAGGAGTGGGCATGGATGTCTGACCTCTGTGAGGTTTTAAGAAACTTTGAGGAATCAACACAGATGGTGAGCGGCGATAACGCTATTATCAACGTAACCATGCCACTTCTGTGTCTACTCAAACGCTTGCTGCTCACAATGAAGGCCGACGCTTTGCATGTGGAAGAGGTGGAAATGGGGGAAGAAGACAGTACACAGGGTGATAGCCAGACCACCCTCAGTTCATCTTCTCAGCGCGAATTGGAGGCTGAAGAGGAGGAGGAGCAGGAGACGTTGCCTCCGCTACAAAGGGTAGTATCCATCTGTTCAGCGTGGATGGGCAGAAGAGGAGGAAGAGGATGAGGAGATTGAGAGTGATCCTCCTGATGACAACAGCGAAGTCTTGCCTGTTGGTGTTGCACATATGCTGAAAGTATGGTCAATAATTCCAATGTACGAAGAAAGCGGGCTGGGTGAAACCAGAAGTGTTTTTTATTGAACATTTTTCTGCAATGACAAATACATGACCTTCAGTCTGAGAGACAGGATAGTCACAACCTATTCTGTCCCTATAGATTAATACACATCTATCTATTCAATCCTGACATTCACATATTCAGCTATAACATTCTTCTAAGAGATAATCCATTATCATGTGCAGCTCTGTTATTACTGAACCTGCGTCACAGTAAGCAAATAGTGCAGTATACTCATATATATTAACATCAACTCCTATAACAGCCGTATTCACTATACACTAGCGCCAGGTGACATATCAGTTTACTTCACTAACATTTGTGCAACGCTATCTACCCACACTGCATCACCAGCAGCCTTAGCTGATTACAGGGATGGGCATTAAATCATTTTACCCTGTTTATGGCTCTGAATATGTGTTCTCTTACCTATAATGACAAATGACCTTCAGTCTGAGAGGCAGAATAGTAAAAAGATATTCTGTCTTCCAGGAACCAAAGATCTGTGTTTAAAGTTCCTACTTGCTAATTTTCAGTATATGCCATTCAGGCTTTAAACACTCTGCTGCCATTTACTGGCAATTTAGTAGAATTGCCATAAGTTTAACTTTCCTATTACCACAGTTATCCTTCATTGTTAAAGCTGGGCATGTAATGTGTATTAGTTTAGCTTTTATGGGGTGCCTATTTTTGACATACCCTACACTCTCCCCCACACAATTTTATGTCGTCCCCGACATACGCAGACTTTAGTATGAGAACCACATTCTCGTACTCATCTTCCAATAACCATAGGGAGCCATGGTTAAGTAGTAATATCATTACTTGAGGATCTGTCCCCCCTGTAACATCTACTCTCGGTTATGTCACAGCTTCCCACCCGGCCCACAGCTCTATGAAGCCTGGTGGGATATTGTTGCATATAGCCAACTATTAAGAAACCCCTTTAACACAGGTTTGTGTATGTTATTGTGAAGACAAGAGTTGATGGAGAACTAGGAAACACTTTATTACTTCTGTCCTTTTTTTCCAATTTAATAAGGTGAAATACCCATGGTACAGCATGACCACCTATTATTCTCTTTTTGTTTTTGTCGGCCAACTTTCCATTCTACCTAGTTCCATCACTTGAATCTATTTTACCTGGAATGTCTGCAGTAAGAGAGCAAGAGATTTCCTTTTGTTAACCACAGAACATAACATCTAACATTTTCAACATAAGTAGACATTAATAAACAACAGCATTATAGGCATGGATACGATTACCAACTTTTAGAGTCCTCAGCAAAACAGTCTGGACTTAGGTACCAGCTAGGGCAAACAAGTGGTGTATCAACACAGTCTATGAGCTGTACTGCTGCATTCCTGGCAACACTACTGGGTTGACCCAAAGTGTCATAAGTCAGAACATTCGGCTGTCTCCTGTTCCTGCTGGGCTGTATTCTGCGTAGCGGAAAGGCATCCAAAGCGTCTTCAAACTGTCAACTGTCTCTGTCTGTGTTTCTGGTGAAGAATTGTTGTTCTGTGTTTCCTGATGGACCTGTATTGTGTTCAGGTTGAATCACAGGCTTGTCCTCAGTAGGTTCCAGTGTAGCTTCCTCTGTAACTTCCTCTGTAACTTCCTCTATAGCTTCCTCTGTACTTTCCTCACTCGTTTCCAACTGGCAAAGGTAGATCTCTGCTGCTTCAGGATTCAGTTCTATGTTTTCCCTTGTGTGATCTCTTTGGGTTATAGGGATGAAAGATCTCCATTGTTCTTGTTCAAGATCCGATTCATCTTCTGATATTCCCTCAGATGTCTGTGTCGCTGGTTGAGGAGTCTTTGAAACTTGGCCTCGCCTTCTGGTACTGGGTCTGTCAGGTATCTGCTGACCTTGGTCAACGGGTAAGTAATCGCAAGGCAATAGCAAATTGCGGTGCAGAATTCTTGTTCGGCCTTTTCCAGTTTCTGGCTTTACCTCATACACTGGGCTATCTTCACACTTTCTCTTCAGGACAACATGTACAGTGTCTTTCCAGAACGATCAGTTTTCCTGGTCCTCCTCTTTCAGTAAGGTTTCGTACAAGGACTCTACTACCAGGTGAGAGTTCTATTCCATGAGTTTTTCTGTCATAGTGCTCTTTTCCTCTTTGCGCAGCTTGGGTAGCTACCTTTGAAGCAACTTGATAGGCTTCAGTCATCTTATCTGTCCACGTTTTTACATACTCAGAGTGATTCTAATATTTTTCCATTACTGGGGTGTCAAACATACTGTCTATTGGTAGTCTTGGAGAACTCCCGAACAGTAGAAAAAATGGAGAATACCCTGTAGCTTCACTTTTGGTGCAGTTGTAGGCATGTATTACCTGGGCAAGTGAGTTCTTCGAGTCTTTCTTGGAATCTGGCGACAGAGTCCGAAGCATAGACAACAGAGTACGATTAAATCTTTCGCATTGTCCGTTACCTTCTGGATGATATGGAGTAGTGTGAGAGTTCTGAATGTGGCAGTGTTTTCCTAATGCCAGGAAGCAACTGGTTTTCAAATTCTTTTCCCATGTCATGGTGAATTCTAGTAGGAAATCCAAATTTCAAGACAAAGTCACTGAATATCTTATCAGCAACAGTCTTTGCTGACTTGTTTTTGGTCGCATAAGCCTGAGCAAACCTAGTGAAGTGGTCTATTACTACTAGTATGTACTCATAACCTCCTTTGTATGTCCCCAGATGGAGGAAGTCGATGGAGATCATCTCAAAGGGATGAGTGGTGACAATATTGTTCAATGGAGCTCTGGTAGGCTTATTAGGGTGTTTGTCTTTCAGACAGGTGCACTGGTGGTTAATGCATTGATCAGCATCTCTCTGCATGTGTGGCCAAAAGAATATTTCTCTGATCAAATTTACAGTCCTTTCAACTCCTAGGTGACCTATTTCTTCATGCAATTCTTTTAACACCAATGAATGATACAGCTTGGGTAACACTAGTTGAGAACCTGAGGGTGTTTTCTGTCTCAAGATTCCATCTTCGTCGAGATATAATTTGGTCCATTGCTTCATTAGTTTAAAGAGATCAAGCGGTCCACCTTGTTCCTGTTTTGATGGGTACCTGTTTTGGTTTTTGTATTTCCACACTGGACCGATTACTAAGTCTTCTTTATGTGCTGTCCTGATGGTCTTTTTAGGTATTTAAGCTACCTTCTTTTGGGTACCACCTATTGTTGACGTTGTATTCTCGATGGTTATTGGACACAGTCAAGGCGTTTCTTTTTTCTGTAGTACTTAAAGTGCTTGGGTTATGCAACTGATGACTTTGGGGTCGACTTCTTGCGAACACTGTTTCCTGTATTGTTCAGGACTTAGTGGCATACGAGAGAGTACATCTGCATCCGCACTTGTCTTTCCTGGACGATACTTGATAGTGAAATTAAAGTCAGCTAGTTCTGCAACCCATCGGTAGCCTGTTGCGTTTAGTTTAGCCATGGTTAGGACATAAGTTAGTGGATTGTTGTCAGTATAGACTACTAAGGATGGACAGTAGTATAGGTAGTCTCGGAACCTTTCACATATGGCCCACTTCATCGCTAGGAATTCTAGTTTTCCTGAATGCATGTGATAATTCTTCTTGGCAGGTGTGAGAGTCCTAGACCCGTAAGCAATCACTTTTAAGTTTTCCTCCTGCTCTTGGTACAACACAGCTACTAGTCCTTTTTGAGAGGCATCACAGTGCAGAACAAAGGATTTTCTGTAGTCTGGGTAACCCATAACTGGAGGATAAGTTAAGGCCTCAATAAGCCGGTTCAGCGCTACCTGGTGGTGGTCAGTCCAGACTATAGACTGATGAGAAGGTTGCTGACCCCTTAGTTTTGGTGATGGCTTCTTCTTCTTCTTCTTGGGTTAGTGAACCGGTACTGATCCTCTGGTAGGTGTTGTACCTGCTGATAGTAGTTCATACAGGGGTTTTACAATCCTGGAAAAGTTTTGGATGTAAGGACGATAGTAGGAAATTCATCCTAATAAATTCCTGAGTTCTCCAACGGTCTTTGGCTGGTTGTTCCTCAAGGCCAGCACCGGTGCAACGTCTGCTGGATCCATGGAATGGCCCTTTTTGGACACGATTTTGCCCAAGAATCTAACTTTGTTTCGGAAGAGTTCACATTTCCTCGCTGTTAACTTGACTCCATGTTTCTGATAACGTTGCAGTACTAACCGGACATGTTCCACATGTTCTTGGAATGATCTGCTGTGAACCAGGTTGTCATCTAGGTACGGCAGACAGACCTCATCCCTCAGTCCCATTAGACAAGTTTCCATACTGTGTTAAAATTCAGCTGGTGCAGAGCTAAGGCCAAAGGGGATTCTGATCCACTCATACAGACTCCACGATGTGATGAAGGCAGTCAGTGGTCGACTAGATTCTTCTTCAAATCCTTAATGGTAGGCTTTCCCTTGGTCTAGCACCGAAAACCATGAACTTCCTCCTAGGCTGTCCAGCATCTTGGATCCTAGGGATTGGATGGCGGTTTGGGATGGACTTCTGGTTTAACTCCCTGTAGTCGCAACAGTCTTAAACTACCATCCTTCTTTCTCACACACACAATGGGTGAAGAGTATGATGATTTTGACTCTGCAATCGATCTGCAGTTCAGCAGATCCTGCAGATATTCTTTCACCTCCTGGTGTAGTGGCTTAGGCACGGACATGTAAGTTCTTCTAACCGGTGTATTGTCTTTGAGGCGCAGCTGTAATTGTAGGGAAGGGATGCATCCGACGTCAGAATCATCTTTAGCGAAGGCATGGCATTCTTCCCTTAGCATTGTCTTGACTATCTGTTGATCTTCCTCCGGTAGGTGTTCTATAGGTACTGGTGGATCCCAGTGTTCTCGATGAGCATGGCTTACCCGTGACTGACTTGTGTTTAAATTATCCACTTGACCTTCCGGCCCTGATCTGGATGACTGTTAACTATGAGTCACCGAGTGACCACACTCACTGATTCTTTTGGTTTCACCTGAGCTGGGTATGTTGTCTTGATGTGCTCGAGGCACCCAATCCTAGTCTGACTTGGTAAGATAACGTCTCGCTTGGTGGTGTTCCAAACCGGAATGGATAGTTTGGAAAATTGTCCCTTTTTGAGTGACACTAACGTCTCCCCGATATACAGTCCTTCTGGCAAATCATGAGCCTCATCACTTGTAAAAAAGACCGTCTGATCTTGCAAGGCTGGTTAGGCGTGAGCCCTGCATCCGAGATACGTCGTAGTGTTTGCCGGAATTCTTTGGCTCTTGGTACCAGTCTTTAGTTCAGTACCACGAGTTTCTTTCAGGCTGGCTTGTATTTGATTCACCAGGACTTCTGCTTTGGGGGTCGGCAATTCCAAGGCGGTTCCTAGTAGGTCCACGAACCCTGTAATGGTTCTCCTTCCCTTGACAGCTATCTCCTTGAAGAGTTCTTCTATGACATTATACCCAATAATTGGTGTCTCTGTGACTTTATCATCTGCCGATACCACAAATGGCACTACTAGCTGTTTGGTGTTGTTACTTCCCGCTGTTAGTTGAAAAACTACCTCAATCCATCCGGAGAAAGGAATTTCAGTATCGTTGGCTGCCTTCCTAAGGAGGACTCCTGGCCCCAGCAATTCTTCAAAAGATTATAGCACTGTATGTGGCAGAACCCACTGTCTCCAGCTCTCATTGATGATGCTCACCTGGTAGCCGGTGTCCAATAGGGCATGGACAGGAGTATTGTCTATTTCACAGTTCACAAGGCATTTTTTTCCACTGAGACTCAGTAACTTGCTGTTTTGTCTCATGGTAACACCGTCCATGTGAGTTGTAACTTGCTCAGCCATCTGGAGGGATCTTTGGTTATAGCAGTTGAGCACTCTCTGAAAGGAGTTTGGATTTCCTCTATCAGCCGTGGCATTGATGGTGGTTTTGGAGCTTGCTGGTTTGCTACCGACAATCAGTTGTACTTTGGGACACGGAGTTGGTTCTAGGACAGGTTACTGTCTGTCCCTTGACAGCAACCCTCTCCCGTTTAAATGGTTTGGTCTGGGCGTTTGGCAATCCCTTGCTCTATGTCCAGATCGTCCACAGTTGAAGCAATGATCGTAGGCACTTCTCTGACTGGTCTTCATACAGGATTGACAACATCCTTTGCTCATACCCCCTGTTACTTGAGGCCCTCAGAATTCACGGTCTCGTCGGGTTCTCGAATCTTGGAGAAGTGTCTTGATCTCTATCATCTCTTTTTGCATCTGTAGCATCAGCTTTTCCAGTTCAGAGTTGCTCTTAGACAGCTGTTGAATTGTTGAGCTGCTTGTCTGTGATGGAGACCAAGGTGTTGTCTCGGTAGTTGTCGCCTGGACACTTGGTTCCTGAGGACACTGTAAGGCATTAGACTGATATTCTTTCCCTTTGGTTGAACTGCTGTGCTGAGATTTCTTTTGCTACTATTCCCTTTTCATCTCCATGTTAGCGGCTTCATTTGTTTTCTCTATGAGCACCTCATCTGGAATGGAAGGGTTGTCTAAATACTGCTTTAATTGGAATTTGATGTGGTAATTTCTCAGTCCAGTATCCACTGATCTTAGAAATTTCTTCTGTGTCAGCTCAGTCCCGAAATGTTCATCCAAGCCTTCCCCTTGGGAGACAAATAGCAACCGATCTTTTAATTCAATCGCTCTGAACAGGAAATTCTGTGGAGTTTCATTGCTCTTCTGGGAAATGTTGAGGAGTTGCTGGTACAGTTCGGAGGCGTTCTCCTCCTTGTAGTGACTTTTCAAGATTTAATTTCCAGCATACCTCTGAAGCTTAGACCAGGGCTAATAGATTTGACCACTGCTTCGACGATCTCAGTCTCAGGATACCATTTCTGTAGTCACTCGAGTCTTTACTTTACTCAGATCTTTAATCTGTTCCTCAATTATTCTGGAGGTTTCCTGGAACTTCTCCTGCATAGTGTGATACTGTTGTTTCAAGTTGGCTAATTGCTGTTCTGGTTGGGGGTCTTTCTCACTGAAGCTGGGGACTTCTGCATTGTCCTTCTTCTCTAGCTCGCTAATGAATCTTTTTGTTGTTTGCAGAAATTGTGTCACTGTCTCCTCACTTTCAGTTTTGACCAGTTCATCAATTACCACGTTAACGATCCGCATATAATGTCGCCGGGTTTTTCCCTTCGCCATGCTGGCATCAGACGCTTTAATGAATTGGCAAACCTCGATGAGATCACCGACTGACAAGTGGTGTCCACTGATTTCATCCTGCAGCCTCTCTAGATCCATCTGTGCTCGCTTGCCATGCTGCCAGGGTTCATATCCCAGTCTTCTCTAAGATTCGCGTAACCGTTCTTTTTCACTTCCGGGACCGCGTAGTATTCACCTGCTCCCCGTATGGGCCACCAATTTTGTTGCACATATGCTGAAAGTATGGTCAATAATTCTAATGTACGAAGGGAGCGGGCTGGGTGAAACCAGAAGTGACAAATACATGACCTTCAGTCTGAGAGACAGGATAGTCACAACCTATTCTGTCCCTATAGATTAATACACATCTATCAATTCAATCCTGATATTCACATATTCAGCTATAACATTCTTCTAAGAGATAATCCATTATCATGTGCAGCTCTGTTATTACTGAACCTGCGTCACAGTAAGCAAATAGTGCAGTATACTCATATATATTAACATCAACTCCTATAACAGCCGTATTCACTATACACTAGCGCCAGGTGACATATCAGTTTACTTCACTAACATTTGTGCAGCGTTATCTACTCACACTGCATCACCAGCAGCCTTAGCTGATTACAGGGATGGGCATTAAATCATTTTACCCTGTTTATTACCCTTAATGTGTGTTCTCTTACCTGCAATGACAAATACATGACCTTCAGTCTGAGAGGCAGAATAGTTACAACATATTCTGTCCTCCAGGAACCAAAGATCTGTGTTTTAAAGGGGTATTCCCATCTTCCCTTTTCATACTTACCTTCCTTGAGAGCGACGTTCACTTCCTGGATTCATCTCCCAGGCCGGGCCGCGCTTGCGCAGAAGACTGAAGATTTTCTCCCGGCCGGGCCGCGCAATGTCCTGAACGTGCACGCCGCCGCGCATGCGCCATGGTGACTTATTCCTGGCCTGTATAGTACAGAGACGGCATGCGCATTCTCGGCTCTGTACTAAACAGGCCATGAAGAAGTCACAATGGCGCATGCGCGGCGGTGTGCGCGTTCAGGACATTGCGCGGCCCAGCCGGGAGAAAATATCCCGGCGGGATTCGACAGGAGAGGTGGCCATAACCAGGGGAGACGAAAGACAACGATCAGGTAAGAGGGGACTTATTTTCTCAAAAAGGGTGGGAATTGGGTAATTAAATGTATTTACAAAAATGATCATTGTCAAATCATTAACAGATTTAACAGTGATCATTGGGATGGGAATACCCCTTTAAGTTCCTCTTCTGCTAATTTTCAGTACTATGTCATTCAGGCTTTAAACACTCTGCTGCCATCTACTGGCGATTTAGTAGAATTGCCATGAGTTTAACTTTCCTATTACCACAGTTATCATTCTGTATTGTTAAACTGGAAATGTAATCTATATTATTATTATTATTATTATTTATTATTAAAGCGCCATTCATTCTATAGCGCTGTACATATGATGAGCGGTGCACATACATAATACAGACAATTGCACTAATCATAAACAAGACAAGTTACAAACTGGTACAGAAGGAGAGAGGGCCCTGCCCGTGAGGGCTTACAATCTACATGGTATGGGTGAAGGACACAGTAGGTGAGAGTTAAGTTGGTCATGGCGGTATAGAGGCAGCAGGGTCACTGGTTGTAGGCTTGTCTGAAGAGGTGGGTTTTCAGGTTTCTTTTGAAGGATTCCAATGTAGGTGAGAGTCTGATATGTTGGGGTAGCGAGTTCCAGAGTATGGGGGATGCACGGGAGAAATCTTGGAGTCGATTGTGGGAAGAGGCAATAATAGGAGAGGAGAGAAGGAGGTCTTGTGAGGATCGAAGAGTGCGTGTGGGGATGTATCTGGAAAGTAGCTCAGAGATGTAGGGAGGGGACAGGTTATGGACGGCCTTGTATGTATTTGTTAGTACTTTGAAGTGAATTCACTGGGCAATGGGGAGCCAGTGAAGGGATTGGCAGAGGGGAGAGGCAGAGGAGTAATAGGGTGAGAGGTGGATTAGTCGGGCAGCAGAGTTGAGGATAGATTGGAGGGGTGCGAGAGTGCTAAATCTAAGGCCACAGAGGAGAATGTTGCAGTAGTCTAGGCGAGAGATAATGAGGGCATGTACAAGAATTTTCACAGATTCAAAGTTAAGGAAAGCGCGGATGCGGGAGATGTTTTTGAGTTGGAGGCGGCAGGTGGTGGAAAGAGCTTGGATTTGCGGTCGGAAGGAAAGTGCAGAATCCAAGGTCACTCCAAGGCAGCGGACTTTGTTGACCGGGGAGAGTGTGCAGCCATTGATCATGATAGATAGGTCTGTTGAGGGGGTTGAACAAGATGGGGGAAAGATTATGAATTCTGTCTTATCCATGTTAAGTTTTAGAAAGCGAGAGGCGAAGAAGGATGATATAGAAGTTAGACATTGTGGGATTCTTGATAGTAAGGTGGTGATTTCTGGACCAGAGAGGTAGATTTGTGTGTCGTCAGCGTAGGAGTGATACTGAAAGCCATGGGACTCTATGAGCTGTCCCAGGCCAAAGGTGTAGATAGAGAAGAGCAGGAGTCCTAGGACAGAGCCTTGCGGGACACCAACAGAGAGGGAATGAGACGAGGAGGTGGTGCGAGAGTGGGAGACGCTAAATGTCCGGTCTGTGAGGTATGATGTGATCCAGAAGAGGGCCAGGTCGATGATGCCGAGAGATGAGAGAGTTTGCAACAGAAGGGAGTGGTCAACAGTGTCGAAGGCAGAGGACAGGTCAAGGAGAAGTAGGACAGAGTATTGTTTCTTGGTTTTGGCTGTCAGTAGGTCATTGGTGACTTTGGTAAGGGCAGTCTCGGTTGAGTGGTGGGGTCGGAAGCCAGATTGTAGGCGGTCAAAGAGGGAGCAGGAGGAGAGGTGGGAGGACAGTTCTGAGTGGACATGTTGTTCAAGTAGCTTTGAGGCATACGGAAGAAGTGATATGGGGCGATAACTGGACAAGGAAGATGGGTCAAGTGAAGGCTTTTTGAGGATGGGTGTAATCGTAGCATGTTTAAAAGCAGAGGGGCAGACACCAGAGTTTAGTGATAGGTTGAAGAGATGAGTTAGGGCTGGGATAAACACTGTGGTGAGGTTAGGGATGAGGTGGGATGGGATTGGGTCAAGTGCACAGGTGGTCAGATGAGATTTGGAGAGTAGAGTGGAGAGTTTTTCTTCTGTAATGGTGGAGAAGCGGGTTTTGGGAGAAGGGGACCGAGCCGTTGTGTAGAGGGTCTGTGGGGACTGTGTGGTGAAGCTTTCTCTGATGTTGACTATCTTTTGTTTGAAATATTTGGCAAAGTCCTCAGCTGAGAAGAGAGGAGAGGGTGGGGGCGCTGGGGGGCGGAGAAGGGAGTTAAAAGTACTAAAAAGTTGTTTAGGGCTGTGTGACAGGGAAGATATGAGAGATGAGAAGTCGCCTGTTTTGCATCAGCGAGTGAGGATTTAAATATGAGGAGGGATTGCTTGTATGCGGTGAAATGATCATTTGAATGGGATTTCTTCTATTGCCGCTCAGCAGCCCTGGAAGCTTGTCTGAGTTTTTTGGTCAGGTTGGTGTGCCAGGGTTGTCTGTTGATTTTTCGGGTTTTGTTGTGTGTGAGGGGGGCAGCAGTGTCCAGAGCTGTACTTATCTGGTGTTATATAGGGTGGTAGCAGCTTCTAGGTCTAGGAGGGAACAGATGGTAGAGAGTAGTTTAGTTTTTATGGGGTGCCTATTTTTGACATACCATACATTGGTACTCTGGCACACATTGCTAACTTCATGTTAGGCTGCCTTTATGTTAGGCTGCCGTTATACGCGATTTAGACAACACGGAATACTGGTTGTTCACTCTTCTCGGCCCCCGCTGCAAAGAGAACTTCTCATCTGTCATTCCTCTGTTGGAGAGGACGAGCAAAATGGTGCAATACCAGAAGATCCTTGTTGAAAAATTGCTCCAAAAATTTCCATCTGACTCCGCTGGCGGCAGAGTCCATAGTCCATCCTTGGCCAACCGAGGAGGGGAGACAAAGGGAACACACAGCAGTTCCAACAGAGGCAAGGCAAGACTCTCCAAGGCCTGGGAAAGTTTCATGACACCCCGCCAGCACCCTCACCCTGATGCGCGGCCTAGTGTCACAAGGAGGGAAAACTTTTGGAAGATGGTGAAGGAGTACGTAGCAGACCGTGTCAGCGTTCTCAGTGATCCCTCTGTGCCTTACAACTACTGGGTGTCCAAGCTGGACACGTGGCACGAACTGGCGCTCTACGCCTTGGAGGTGCTGGCCTGCCCTGCCGCCAGCGCTTTGTCTGAGCGGGTATTTAGTGCTGCTGGGGGCATAATAACTGATAAGTGTATCCGCCTGTCAACTGAAAATGCTGACAGGTTGACTCATAAAAATGAACAAGGCCTGGATTGCCCCTGACTTCTCTACTGCACCAGAGGAAAGCGGCCGAACATAAAGGCACTTTACATGTGTTGTTTATAATGTACTGAATACACTGTATTCCCTGCACCCCTTCCACCACAAAAAGGGCATATGGTTCAATCTTCCTTTTCTCCTCCTCTTCTTCCTCTTCCATTATATCAACATGCTTATTTGTCGCATATAATACCCTTCGCATAAAATGTTTTACAGGGTCAGCTCAGCTGCCGGCCCTCGCATATAATTTTTTAGAGGGTCAGCTCACCAGCATGCCCTCAACTACAATGTTTTACAGGGTCTGCTCACCAGCAGGCCCGTACCTAAAATCTTTTACAGGGTCAGCTCACAAGCAGGCCCTTGCATATAATGTTTTACAGAGTCAGCTCACCTGCAGGCCCTTGCATATAATTTTTTAGAGGGTCAGCTCACCAGCCGGCCCTCACCTAAAAGTCCAGTCTCACTATCCAAGAGTCTGGTTAATACAATCCTCACGGTCGGGGGTCGCGTAACTAGTTATCACGGAGGAGTCTCGTTCGTTATCAGAATTAACCAGACAAATTGCTCCACCAACTAAGAACGTCCATGCACCACCACCCACAGAATCGAGAAAGAACTATCAATCTGTCAATCCTTTCCGTGTCCGGGCCGGGTGAGGTTTCCCGTGTGGAGTCAAATTAAGCCCCAGGCTCCACTCCTGGGGGTGCCCTTCTGTCAATTCCTTTAAGTTTCAGCTTTGCAACCATACTCCCCCCGGAACCCAAAGACTTTGGTTTCCCGGAAGCTGCTCGGCGGGTCATGGGAATAACGCCGCCGGATCACTGGTCGTCATCGTTTATGGTCGGAACTACGACGGTATCTGATCGTCTTCGAACCTCCGACTTTTGTTTTTGATTACTGAAAACATTCTTGGGAAATGCTTTTGCTTTGTTTCGTCTTGCGCCGGTCCAAGAATTTCCCCTCTAGCGGCGCAATACGGATGCCCCTGGCCGTCCCTCTTAATCATGGCCCCAGTTCCAAAAACCAATGAAATAGAATCAGAGTTCTATTCCATTCAGGGGCGTATATACAGGGGTCACAGTTGCGACCAGGCCCTACCCTCTTTGAGTCTCCTCCCTCTGATTCTCCTCCCCGTGCGGGTGCGGCGGTGCGGCGTGCCTCGTCATTTCCTGTTGGACGGCCGCACCGGACATGACGTTTCCGTAAGCTGCGCAGGCGCACAACGACGCCGAGACGCAGCAGGGAGAAGGCGCCGGAAAAGCTTTCGGGTGAGCGCGAAGAAGCCGGTGCCGGTCCGGAAGTGAAGATAAGATTTGTAAAAAAAAAAAAAAAGGTCTTTATAATTGCTCACCACATTTATGGTGAGTGAGTTCAGAGTAGGGTCTGATGGGGGCTGAGAGGGGCTGGCTTCATAACTAACTCTGCTATATTTCTGTAGCCTGCAACCTCTGACTGCCCAGTTGGGCTGAAACTACTACACCTAACATGTTCTGGCAGTAATAGTAAATGGATATTGGTGCAATTCTGAGCTACTAGTCTATATAATACATAATTTTTTTCATTCTGCGTGCTTCTAATGACATAATATACATACCTCCCAACTCTTGCCCTTGGCGAATCGCGCAGAGGTAAAGCTTGGCAGGACAGCAGGATTGCCATCCAAAATCGGCCTGTCCTGCACAAAGTGGTACTGTTGGGAGGCATGTTGGGTGAATGGTAAGCGGTTTGGGGGTGGAGGGAGGTTGGGGGGGGCAGCGACTGGGAGGGGGGCCCCATGGATTGTGTGTACGCCACTGATTCCATTATTCCTAGCTTAAGTATTCAGGCGACCCGGCCTGCTTTGAACACTGCAAATTTTTTCAATGGTCAGCTAAGCAGCAGGCCCTCAACCATAATGTTTTAGAGGGTCAGCTCAGCAGCAGGCCCTCAACCATAATCTTTTATAATCTTTTAGAGGGTCAGCTCACCAGCAGGCCCTCAACCATAATCTTTTAGAGGGTCAGCTCACCAGCAGGCCCTCGCATATAATTTTTTAGAGGGTCAGCTCACCAGCAGGCCCTCACCTACAGTCTTTTACAGGGTCAGGTCCTCGTATATAATGTTTAAGAGGGTCAGCTCACCTGTAGGCCCTCACCTAATGATACCTAATAGGTCATTTGCGCACATGCTGCCTTGCTTGGATGTGGTAGCCGTAGCTGTTTCTCAGGTTCCCTCTCTGAAATCAAGCCCTGATTCCCCATTACCTGTGGTCACCATGGTTGGCACTGAAAATAACATTGAAAGTTGATAGGGCATACATTCGAATAGATCATCGCCATCACGGGGACGTGCGATTGAGCCCAGGTTATCTAGAGTCAATAAAGCGGCAGCAGGCCCTCGCCCCTAATGTTTTAGAGGGTCAGCTCACCTGCAGGCCCTCACCCCTAATGTTTTTCAGAGTCACCAGCAGGCAATCAATCATAATTTTTCAAGGGTGTATGATGCCCTCCTTTATGTGATATACAGGTTGTATCGGAGCGCCTCTTCCTCATAATTTTTGGCAGCACTTGCACTTTATGTACAAGTAAATATACAGGAAAGAATGTTTCCTAACAATTTTTCCTCTAAAATTTTATCTTCGCTTTTGTGCGTATTATTGTCAGTCTGTAAAAGTGGCGCACTACTCGGACAACATCGTTCCCAGCAGTGAACTGGGAGTCCAAGATGCATCCAGACATCGTCCCCATGCTGTTCCCGAACCATTTCGGTGGTGTTTCCATAAATTTATGACCTTTTCCTATGAACCAGACGCCCTCCCCTCTTCAGAGCAGGGGGTACCTGGTTTAATGCTCGGGTTCTCCCATTGACTTCCATTATTATTCCAATGTGTTCGGCCCAAGCCCCCGAGCACTATGGTGCTCGATCAACACTAATGGTAACCATTTAATATAGTATTTGAGACCTTGTACAGCCGACGCCCCTTTATGGTACACAAGAGTGGTCTATGCTTTATCTGAGAAGGTGCGGCCCCCAGTGGTTGTGATGGGCATTGCAGTCCTTTACCATCCTGTATTGCATTTGTTTAATGAGAAATTTGAGGTAAAGGGGGCACACGTGTGATTGGCTGGCTATGTTAGGGGGGATTATGTGTGTTTGATTGCCTGTTAGGGGGGCACATGTGTGATTGGTAGTGTTGATCACGAATATCTAATTGCAAATTTTTATTGCGAATATCGGCACTTCGAGAATTTGCGAAGATGTACAATATAGCGCTATATATTCGTAATCGCAAATATTCTAGATTTTATTTTCATCATAACCTCCCTTCTTTCTTGTGGGCCAATGAGAAGGCTGCAATTTCTTTATCATCCCTAGCAACCAATAGGAAAGCTGCCTACCCCTTACTATATAAGAACCTCCCCAGCAGCCATTTTCTGTAGTTTTATGGAGTTCTGAGAGAGAGAGCAGTGACATTTCTGAGCTCTGTGCTTTCATCTGGATCCTATTCCTTATCCAATTACATTAGATAGTGAGTTATCTGATATATATAATACAGATAGTTAGTGGGAGATAGTCAGTGCAGGTTATATCCTGATATAGTGTAGCTGATAGGGTCCAGTGCAGGGTGTTAGGTAGTGTGATAGGGATTTAACTAACTGGGACAAAGTCCTCAAAAATAAAAATACAGCCACAAAATGAGATATCTTTAAAAGCATCCTAAAATCTCATTGCGAGAGGTACATACCGTATGGGAATAAAAGGTTAAGGAACAAAAAGAAACCAATGTGGATAAATAGAACTGTAAAGAAAGCAATAAATGACAAAAAGAAAGCATACAAATCACTAAAACAGGAGGGTAGCACGGAAGCACTGAAAAACTATAAGGAAAAAAATAGAACATGTAAAAAACTAATAAAAGCGGCCAAACTAGAGACCGAGAGATTAATTGCCAAAGAGAGTAAAACTAACCCTAAAATGTTCTTCAATTATATAAATGTTAAAAAGTATAAATCTGAAGGTGTCGGCCCTTTAAAGAGTAATGAGGGGGGAGTCGCAGAGAGCGACGAGGAGAAAGCAAAACTGTTAAATATTTTTTCTCTCCAATGTATTCACTGAGGAAAATAAACTGTCAGATGAAATGCAGAATGTAAAAATAAATTCCCCATTAAAAGTGTCCTGTCTGACCCAGGAAGAAGTACATCAGCGACTTAAAAAGATTAAAATAGACAAATCGCCAGGACCAGATGGCATACACCCCCGTATCCTAAGGGAATTAAGTAATGTTATAGCCAGACCCTTATTTCTGATATTTGCAGACTCTATACTGACAGGGAATGTCCCACAGGATTGGCGCATGGCAAATGTGGTGCCAATATTCAAAAAGGGTCCAAAAACAGAGCCTGGAAACTATAGACCGGTAAGTTTAACATCTGTTGTGGGTAAACTGTTTGAAGGTTTTCTGAGAGATGCTATCTTAGAGCATCTCAACGGAAATAATCAAATAACGCCATATCAGCATGGCTTTGTGAGGGATCGGTCATGCCAAACTAATTTAATCAGTTTCTATGAGGAGGTAAGTTCTAGACTTGCATGCGGCGAATCAATGGATGTCGTATATCTGGACTTCTCCAAAGCATTTAACACTGTACCACATAAAAGGTTAGTATATAAAATGAGAATGCTCGGACTGGGAGAAAACGTCTGTAAGTGGGTAAGTAACTGGCTGAGGGATAGAAAACAGAGGGTGGTTATTAACGGTACACACTCAGATTGGGTCACTGTCACTAGTGGGGTACCACAGGGGTCAGTACTGGAGGGGTCACTGTCACTAGTGGGGTACCTCAGGGGTCACCATCACTAGTGGGGTACCACAGGGGTCAGTACTGGAGGGGTCACTGTCACTAGTGGAGTACCTCAGGGGTCAGTACTGGAGGGGTCACTGTCACTAGTGGGGTACCTCAGGGGTCAGTACTGGAGGGGTCACTGTCACTAGTGGGGTACCTCAGGGGTCAGTACTGGGGGGGTCACTGTCACTAGTGGGGTACCTCAGGGGTCAGTACTGGAGGGGTCACTAGTGGGGTACCTCAGGGGTCAGTATTGGGCCCTATTCTCTTTAATATATTTATTAATGATCTTGTAGAAGGCTTGCATAGTAAAGTGTCAATTTTCGCAGATGACACTAAACTGTGTAAAGTAATTTACACTGAAGAGGACAGTATACTGTATATATACTACAGAGGACAGTATACTGTATATATACTACAGAGGACAGTATACTGTATATATACTACAGAGGACAGTATACTGTATATATACACACTACAGAGGACAGTATACTGTATATATACTACCGAGGACAGTATACTGTATATATACTACCGAGGACAGTATACTGTATATATACTACCGAGGACAGTATACTGTATATATACTACAGAGGACAGTATACTGTATATATACACACTACAGAGGACAGTATACTGTATATATACTACCGAGGACAGTATACTGTATATATACTACCGAGGACAGTATACTGTATATATACTACAGGGGACAGTATACTGTATATATACTACAGAGGACAGTATACTGTATATATACTACAGAGGACAGTATGCTGTATATATACTACAGAGGACAATATACTGTATATATACTACAGAGGACAGTACACTGTATATATACTACAGAGGACAGTATACTGTATATATACTACAGAGGACAGTATACTGTATATATACTACAGAGGACAATATACTGTATATATATATACTACAGAGGACAGTACACTGTATATATACTACAGAGGACAGTGTACTGTATATATACTACAGAGGACAGTATACTGTATATATACTACAGAGGACAGAATACTGTATATATACTACAGAGGACAGTACACTGTATATATACTACAGAGGACAGTGTACTGTATATATACTACAGAGGACAGTATACTGTATATATACTACAGAGGACAGAATACTGTATATATACTACAGAGGACAGTATACTGTGTATATACTACAGAGGACAGTATACTGTGTATATACTACAGAGGACAGTATATTGTATATATACTACAGAGGACAGTATACTGTATATATATACTACAGAGGACAGTATACTGTATATATACTACAGAGGACAGTATACTGTATATACACTACAGAGGACAGTATACTGTATATATACTACAGAGGACAGTATACTGTATATATACTACAGAGGACAGTATACTGTGTATATACTACAGAGGACAGTATATTGTATATATACTACAGAGGACAGTATACTGTATATATACTACAGAGGACAGTATACTGTATATATACTACAGAGGACAGTATACTGTATATATATACTACAGAGGACAGTATACTGTATATATACTACAGAGGACAGTATACTGTATATATACTACAGAGGACAGTATACGGTATATATACTACAGAGGACAGTATACTGCTACAGATGGATCTGGATAGATTGGAGGCTTGGGCAGATAAGTGGCAGATGAGGTTTAACACTGACAAATGTAAGGTTATGCACATGGGAAGGAATAATGCAAGTCACCCGTACATACTAAATGGTAAAACACTCAGTAACACTGACATGGAAAAGGATCTAGGAATTTTAATAAACAGCAAACTAAGCTGCAAAAACCAGTGTCAGGCAGCTGCAGCCAAGGCCAATAAGATAATGGGTTGCATCAGAAGGGGCATAGATGCCCGTGATAAGAACATAGTCCTACCACTTTACAAATCATTAGTCAGACCACACATGGAGTACTGTGTACAGTTCTGGGCTCCTGTAAACAAGGCAGACATAGCAGAGCTGGAGAGGGTCCAGAGGAGGGCAACTAAAGTAATAACTGGAATGGGGCAACTACAGGACCCTGAAAGATTATCAACATTAGGGTTATTCACTTTAGAAAAAAGACGACTGAGGGTTGATCTAATTAATATGTATAAATACAGTCAGGTCCATAAATATTGGGACATGGACACAATTCTAACATTTCTGGCTCTATTCACCACCACAATGGATCTGAAATGAAACAAACAACATGTGCATTAACTGCAGACTGTCAGCTGTAATTTGAGGGGATTTACATCCAAATCAGGTGAACGGTGCAGGAATTACAGCAGTTTCCATATGTGCCTCCCACTTGTTAAGGGACCAAAAGTACCGGTAATGGGACAGAATAATAATCATAAATCAAACTTTCACTTTTTAATACTTGGTTGCAAATCCTTTGCAGTCAATTACAGCCTGAAGTCTGGAACGCATAGACATCACCAGACGCTGGGTTTCATCCCTGGTGATGCTCTGCCAGGCCTCTACTGCAACTGTCTTCAGCTCCTGCTTGTTCTGGGGGCATTTTCCCTTCAGTTTTGTCTTCAGCAAGTGAAATGCTCAATCGGATTCAGGTCCGGTGATTGACTTGGCCATTGCATAACATTCCACTTCTTCCCCTTAAACTCTTTGGTTGCTTTTGCAGTATGCTTTGGGTCATTGTCCATCTGCACTGTGAAGCGCCGTCCAATGAGTTCTGAAGCATTTGGCTGAATATGAGCAGATAATATTGCCCCAAACACTTCAGAATCCATCCTGCTGCTTTTGTCAGCAGTCACATCATCAATAAATACAAGAGAAGCAGTTCCATTGGCAGCCATACATGCCCACGCCATGACACTACCACCACCATGCTTCACTGATGAGGTGGTATGCTTAGGATCATGAGCAGTTCCTTTCCTTCTCCATACTCTTCTCTTCCCATCACTCTGGTACAAGTCGGTCTTGGTCTCATCTGTCCATAGGATGTTGTTCCAGAACTGTGAAGGCTTTTTTAGATGTCGTTTGGCAAACTCTAATCTGGCCTCCCTGTTTTTGAGGCTCACCAATGGTTTCCATCTTGTGGTGAACCCTCTGTATTCACTCTGGTGAAGTCTTCTCCTGATGGTTGACTTTGACACACATACACCTACCTCCTGGAGAGTGTTCTTGATCTGGCCAACTGTTGTGAAGGGCGTTTTCTTCACCAGGGAAAGAATTCTTCGCTCATCCACCACAGTTGTTTTCTGTGGTCTTCCGGGTCTTTTGGTGTTGCTGAGCTCACCGGTGCGTTCCTTCTTTTTAAGAATGTTCCAAACAGTTGTTTTGGCCGCGCCTAATGTTTCTGCTATCTCTCTGATGGGTCTGTTGTCTGTCTGTGTTTTTTCAGCCTAATGATGGCTTCACTGATAGTGACAGCTCTTTGGATCTCATCTTGAGAGTTGACAGCAACAGATTCCAAATGCAGATAGCAG
This sequence comes from Bufo bufo, assembly GCF_905171765.1. NCBI lineage: Eukaryota > Metazoa > Chordata > Amphibia > Anura > Bufonidae > Bufo > Bufo bufo. The sequence continues at coordinate 4,124,459 of NC_053394.1, read as the reverse complement.
ACTGGAAATGACCTCTGGACCTTTTATCTGCTCATTGTAATTGGGATAATGAGGAAATAACACACACCTGGCCATGGAACAGCAGAGAAGCCAATTGTCCCATTACTTTTGGTCCCTTAACAAGTGGAAGGCACATATGCAAACTGCTGTAATTCCTGCACCGTTCACCTGATTTGGATGTAAATTCCCTCAAATTGAAGCTGACAGTCTGCAGGTAAAGCACATCTTGTCCGTTTCACTTCAAATTTATTGTGGTCGTGTATAGAGCCAAAAATGTTTCAATTGTGTCCATGTCCCAATATTTATGGACCTGACTGTATATCAGGGGTCAGTACAGAGATCACTCCCATTATCTATTTATCCCCAGAACTGTGACGAGGGGACATCCTCTGCGTCTGGAGGAAAGAAGGTTTGTACACAAACATAGAAGAGGATTCTTTACGGTAAGAGCAGTGAGACTATGGACTCTTTACTGTAAGAGCAGTGAGACTATGGACTCTCTACTGTAAGAGCAGTGAGACTATGGACTCTTTACTGTAAGAGCAGTGAGACTATGGACTCTACTGTAAGAGCAGTGAGACTATGGACTCTTTACTGTAAGAGCAGTGAGACTATGGACTCTATACTGTAAGAGCAGTGAGACTATGGACTCTTTACTGTAAGAGCAGTGAGACTATGGACTCTTTACTGTAAGAGCAGTGAGACTATGGACTCTATACTGTAAGAGCAGTGAGACTATGGACTCTTTACTGTAAGAGCGGTGAGACTATGGACTCTTTACTGTAAGAGCAGTGAGACTATGGACTCTATACTGTAAGAGCAGTGAGACTATGGACTCTCTACTGTAAGAGCAGTGAGACTATGGACTCTTTACTGTAAGAGCAGTGAGACTATGGACTCTACTGTAAGAGCAGTGAGACTATGGACTCTTTACTGTAAGAGCATTGAGACTATGGACTCTATACTGTAAGAGCAGTGAAACTATGGACTCTTTACTGTAAGAGCAGTGAGACTATGGACTCTTTACTGTAAGAGCAGTGAGACTATGGACTCTTTACTGTAAGAGCAGTGAGACTATGGACTCTTTACTGTAAGAGCAGTGAGACTATGGACTCTTTACTGTAAGAGCAGTGAGACTATGGACTCTTTACTGTAAGAGCAGTGAGACTATGGACTCTTTACTGTAAGAGCAGTGAGACTATGGACTCTATACTGTAAGAGCAGTGAGACTATGGGCTCTTTACTGTAAGAGCAGTGAGACTATGGACTCTTTACTGTAAGAGCAGTGAGACTATGGACTCTTTACTGTAAGAGCAGTGAGACTATGGACTCTTTACTGTAAGAGCAGTGAGACTATGGACTCTTTACTGTAAGAGCAGTGAGACTATGGACTCTTTACTGTAAGAGCAGTGAAACTATGGACTCTTTACTGTAAGAGCAGTGAGACTATGGACTCTTTACTGTAAGAGCAGTAAGACTATGGACTCTTTACTGTAAGAGCAGTGAGACTATGGACTCTTTACTGTAGGAGCAGTGAGACTATGGACTCTTTACGGTAAGAGCAGTGAGACTATGGACTCTATACTGTAAGAGCAGGGAGACTATGGACTCTTTACTGTAAGAGCAGTGAGACTGGACTCTTTACTGTAAGAGCAGTGAGACTATGGACTCTTTACTGTAGGAGCAGTGAGACTATCGACTCTTTACGGTAAGAGCAGTGAGACTATGGACTCTATACTGTAAGAGCAGTGAGACTATGGACTCTTTACTGTAAGGGTAGTGAGACTATGGACTCTTTACTGTAGGAGCAGTGAGACTATCGACTCTTTACGGTAAGAGCAGTGAGACTATGGACTCTTTACTGTAAGAGCAGTGAGACTATGGACTCTTTACTGTAAGAGCAGTGAGACTATGGACTCTATACTGTAAGAGCAGTGAGACTATGGACTCTTTACTGTAAGAGCAGTGAGACTATGGACTCTTTACTGTAAGAGCAGTGAGACTATGGACTCTTTACTGTAAGAGCAGTGAGACTATGGACTCTTTACTGTAAGAGCAGTGAGACTATGGACTCTTTACTGTAAGAGCAGTGAGACTATGGACTCTTTACTGTAAGAGCAGTGAGACTATGGACTCTATACTGTAAGAGCAGTGAGACTATGGACTCTTTACTGTAAGAGCAGTGAGACTATGGACTCTTTACTGTAAGAGCAGTGAGACTATGGACTCTTTACTGTAAGAGCAGTGAGACTATGGACTCTTTACTGTAAGAGCAGTGAGACTATGGACTCTTTACTGTAAGAGCAGTGAGACTATGGACTCTTTACTGTAAGAGCAGTGAGACTATGGACTCTTTACTGTAGGAGCAGTGAGACTATGGACTCTTTACGGTAAGAGCAGTGAGACTATGGACTCTTTACTGTAAGAGCAGGGAGACTATGGACTCTTTACTGTAAGAGCAGTGAGACTGGACTATTTACTGTAAGAGCAGTGAGACTATGGACTCTATACTGTAAGAGCAGGGAGACTATGGACTCTTTACTGTAAGAGCAGTGAGACTGGACTATTTACTGTAAGAGCAGTGAGACTATGGACTCTTTACTGTAAGAGCAGTGAGACTATGGACTCTTTACTGTAAGAGCGGTGAGACTATGGACTCTTTACTGTAAGAGCAGTGAGACTATGGACTCTTTACGGTAAGAGCAGTGAGACTATGGACTCTATACGGTAAGAGCAGTGAGACTATGGACTCTTTACTGTAAGAGCGGTGAGACTATGGACTCTATACGGTAAGAGCAGTGAGACTATGGACTCTATACGGTAAGAGCAGTGAGACTATGGACTCTTTACTGTATGAGCAGTGAGACTATGGACTCTACTGTAAGAGCAGTGAGACTATGGACTCTTTACTGTAAGAGCAGTGAGACTATAGACTCTACTATAAGAGCAGTGAGACTATGGACTCTTTACTGTAAGAGCAGTGAGACTATGGACTCTTTACTGTAAGAGCAGTGAGACTATGGACTCTTTACTGTAAGAGCAGTGAGACTATGGACTCTTTACGGTAAGAGCAGTGAGACTATGGACTCTATACTGTAAGAGCAGTGAGACTATGGACTCTTTACTGTAAGAGCAGTGAGACTATGGGCTCTTTACTGTAAGAGCAGTGAGACTATGGACTCTTTACGGTAAGAGCAGTGAGACTATGGACTCTTTACTGTAAGAGCAGTGAGACTATGGACTCTTTACTGTAAGAGCAGTGAGACTATGGACTCTATACTGTAAGAGCAGTGAGACTATGGACTCTTTACGGTAAGCGCAGTGAGACTATGGACTCTTTACGGTAAGAGCAGTGAGACTATGGACTCTTTATTGTAAGAGCAGTGAGACTATGGACTCTTTACGGTAAGAGCAGTGAGACTATGGAACTCTCTGCCTGAGGAGGTGGTGATGGTGAGTGCAATAAAATAATTCAAGAGGGGCCTGGATGTATTTCTGGAGCGTAATAATATTACAGGCTATAGCTACTAGAGAGGGGTCATTGATCCAGGGAGTTATTCTGATGCTTGATTAGAGTCGGGAAGGAATTTTTTATTCCCCTAAAGTGGGGAAAATTGGCTTCTACCTCACAGGGTTTTTTTTTGCCTTCCTCTGGATCAACTTGCAGGATGACAGGCCGAACTGGATGGACAAATGTCTTTTTACGGCCTTATGTACTATGTTACTATGTTACTGTGATAGGGATTATATTCCTTCAGTCTCAGGAATTTTCTAGCAGTTTGAAAAATGTAGCAAAAGTGAGCCACGACTGTATTGCGCGCACATTACGCGAATATTACATTGCCGATTTTTCACGATCAAGAAAATAATGTCTGGAGATCCCGAATTCTAGAATTTGCAAATTTATGCTGAATATTAGGCCAAAAATTTGCCAAATATTGCGAAAACGAATATTGCCCATGCTGCTCATCACTAGTGATTGGCTGCCAATGTTAGGGGGTGACATGTGTAATTGGCTGGCTATGTGATCGCACCGTGTCCCAGCGCCTGATAACAGATAGCAATATGTTGGTTCTTTTCTCCTTCAGATATCGTGGAATCTATCGCTTGCAATCACCTCCAGGCGTTCCGCTACTACACGGAGAGTGTCCGCAGTCCAGGGGGCTTCCTCAGCTATCCATGTCCGGACTATGATATGTTTGAAGCCGTAAGTGGCACCTCAGCCAGGATGAGACCTCCTGTGTATACAAGGCCTCCTGTATATGTGAGATCTCCTGTATATGTGAGATCTCCTGTATTTTCGAGGATTCCTGTGTATATGAGACATCCTGTGCATATGAGACATCCTGTGTAGATGAGACCTCATGTGTGTATAAGACCTCCTGTGTGTATGAGACCTACTGTGTATACGAGACATCCAGTATAGATGAGACACCCTATCCGTACGAGACATCCTGTGTATATAAGACATCCTGTGTAGATGAGACACCCTGTGTATATGAGACATCCTGTGTATACGAGACATCCAGTGTAGATGAGACATCCTGTATATGCAGCGTGCCGCCCCCCCAGGGCCGATCGGGTCCCAGTGTTAGTGTTAGGCTTAGGGTTAAGATTCCGAGTGGTGGTGTTGCGGACAATAGGCAGTTCTATGAGGGTGCCGGCCGGGTGTATTGCGGATCTGCAATTTGCGGATCCGCAATACACTACGGACATGTGAATGGACCCTTGGTAGAATAAGTAGAGTCCAGACTTGGTAAAGTTCAATGGTTTTACTTGAATAAACTTGATCTTTCTCTTGGCTCCAGCAGGCTAAGGGTAAACTGGCAGGTGAACTTGAATCCTTTGCTTTCTCTCTGCTGTGCTAATCTTTGGCTTCAGTCTGGTTACTGGACTCTCTAGCAGTTCTGGTGCCTTTGACTGTTGATCCTGTTGATCACTGCGCCATGTCTCGTCTCCTTCCAACTCACAATGCAACTATAGCTTCCTGCAACCCCTCCCTTGGTAGGAAGCAGGACTAGCCCACTTCTGCCCAAAAGGGGGGAGAATGGAATGGTAAGTTCCATCAAATACAATACATAATAATAATAATCTTTACGTAGCAATATTATTAAAGCACAGAATCAGAGGATCTGGAAATACTTACACAGATGACATCTTTACTAGCCCTCTTACCACCATATAATCGGATATATAATACATTTGGGTGGAGAACTTCTGTGACCCCAATGCTTTGTCCCTCCAGGGCTCCTGCTTCCCCTGCCCCGCTGATGGGTGCCCACCCATGGGACACTTTTCAGAGGAGATGGGCAGAATGTCGGCACGGCCACAGACCTTGTATCTGCACACGGGTGTTGACCCGGGCCATCTCTCCAGTGAGTGCATACGGATGCGGCTTATTACAGGTCAGCTCTCCGCTCTGCGGCTTATTACAGGCCAGCTGTCTGCACTGCGGCTTATTACAGGTCAGCTCTCCGCACTGCGGCTTATTACAGGTCAGCTGTCCGCTCTGCGGCTTATTACAGGTCAGCTGTCCGCTCTGCGGCTTATTACAGGCCAGCTGTCCGCACTGCGGCTTATTACAGGTCAGCTGTCTGCACTGCGGCTTATTACAGGTCAGCTGTCTGCACTGCGGCTTATTACAGGTCAGCTGTCTGCACTGCGGCTTATTACAGGTCAGCTGTCTGCACTGCGGCTTATTACAGGTCAGCTGTCTGCACTGCGGCTTATTACAGGTCAGCTGTCTGCACTGCGGCTTATTACAGGTCAGCTGTCCGCTCTGCGGCTTATTACAGGTCAGCTGTCCGCTCTGCGGCTTATTACAGGTCAGCTGTCCGCACTGCGGCTTATTACAGGTCAGCTGTCTGCACTGCGGCTTATTACAGGTCAGCTGTCCGCTCTGCGGCTTATTACAGGCCAGCTGTCTGCACTGCGGCTTATTACAGGTCAGCTGTCCGCTCTGCGGCTTATTACAGGTCAGCTGTCCGCTCTGCGGCTTATTACAGGTCAGCTGTCCGCTCTGCGGCTTATTACAGGTCAGCTGTCCGCTCTGCGGCTTATTACAGGTCAGCTGTCCGCTCTGCGGCTTATTACAGGTCAGCTCTCTGCCCTGCGGCTTATTATAGGCCAGGTGTCTGCTCTGCAGCTTACTACAGGCCAGCTCTCTGCGCTGCGGCTTTTTACAGACCAGATTTCCGCTCTGCAGCGTATTACAAGCCAGATGTCTGCTCTGTATTTTATTACAGGTCAGCTCTCCATGCTGCGGCTTATTATAGGCCAGCTGTCCGCACTGCAGCTTATTACAGGCCAGCTGTCCACGCTGCGGCTAATTACAGTCCAGCTGTCTGCGCTGCGGCTTATTACAGGCCAGCTGTCTGTGCTGCGGCTTATTACAGGCCAGCTGTCCGCTCTGTGCTTATTACAGTCCAGCTGTCTGCGCTGCGGCTTATTACAGAACAGCTGTCTGCGCTGCGGCTTATTACAGTCCAGCTGTCCGCTCTGTGCTTATTACAGTCCAGCTGTCTGCTCTGTGCTTATTACAGTCCAGCTGTCCGCTCTGTGCTTATTACAGTCCAGCTGTCTGCTCTGTGCTTATTACAGTCCAGCTGTCTGCTCTGTGCTTATTACAGTCCAGCTGTCTGCTCTGTGCTTATTACAGTCCAGCTGTCTGCGCTGCGGCTTATTACAGTCCAGCTGTCCGCTCTGTGCTTATTACAGTCCAGCTGTCTGCGCTACGGCTTATTACAGTCCAGCTGTCCGCTCTGTGCTTATTACAGTCCAGCTGTCCGCTCTGTGCTTATTACAGTCCAGCTGTCTGCTCTGTGCTTATTACAGTCCAGCTGTCTGCTCTGTGCTTATTACAGTCCAGCTGTCTGCACTGCGGCTTATTACAGTCCAGCTGTCCGCTCTGTGCTTATTACAGTCCAGCTGTCTGCGCTACGGCTTATTACAGTCCAGCTGTCCGCACTGTGGCTTATTACAGGCCAGCTATCCGCTCTGTGCTTATTACAGTCCAGCTGTCCGCGCTGTGGCTTATTACAGTCCAGCTGTCTGCTCTGTGCTTATTACAGTCCAGCTGTCTGCTCTGTGCTTATTACAGTCCAGCTGTCTGCTCTGTGCTTATTACAGTCCAGCTGTCTGCACTGCGGCTTATTACAGGCCAGCTATCCGCTCTGTGCTTATTACAGTCCAGCTGTCTGCGCTGCGGCTTATTACAGACCAGCTGTCTGCGCTGCGGCTTATTACAGACCAGCTGTCCGCTCTGTGCTTATTACAGTCCAGCTGTCCGCGCTGCGGCTTATTACAGTCCAGCTGTCCGCGCTGCGGCTTATTACAGTCCAGCTGTCCGCGCTGCGGCTTATTACAGGCCAGCTGTCCGCTCTGTGCTTATTACAGTCCAGCTGTCCGCGCTGTGGCTTATTACAGTCCAGCTGTCTGCTCTGTGCTTATTACAGTCCAGCTGTCTGCTCTGTGCTTATTACAGTCCAGCTGTCCGCTCTGTGCTTATTACAGTCCAGCTGTCTGCTCTGTGCTTATTACAGTCCAGCTGTCTGCACTGCGGCTTATTACAGTCCAGCTGTCCGCTCTGTGCTTATTACAGTCCAGCTGTCTGCGCTGCGGCTTATTACAGACCAGCTGTCTGCGCTGCGGCTTATTACAGACCAGCTGTCCGCTCTGTGCTTATTACAGTCCAGCTGTCCGCGCTGCGGCTTATTACAGTCCAGCTGTCCGCGCTGCGGCTTATTACAGGCCAGCTGTCCGCTCTGTGCTTATTACAGTCCAGCTGTCCGCGCTGTGGCTTATTACAGTCCAGCTGTCTGCTCTGTGCTTATTACAGTCCAGCTGTCCGCTCTGTGCTTATTACAGTCCAGCTGTCTGCACTGAGGCTTATTACAGTCCAGCTGTCAGCGCTGCGGCTTATTACACACCAGCTGTCTGCGCTGCGGCTTATTACAGACCTGCTGTCCGCTCTGTGCTTATTACAGTCCAGCTGTCTGCTCTGTGCTTATTACAGTCCAGCTGTCTGCACTGAGGCTTATTACAGTCCAGCTGTCTGCGCTGCGGCTTATTACACACCAGCTGTCTGCGCTGCGGCTTATTACACACCAGCTGTCTGCGCTGCGGCTTATTACAGACCAGCTGTCCGCTCTGTGCTTATTACAGTCCAGCTGTCCGCTCTGTGCTTATTACAGTCCAGCTGTCTGCTCTGTGCTTATTACAGTCCAGCTGTCTGCGCTGCGGCTTATTACAGTCCAGCTGTCTGCACTGCGGCTTATTACAGTCCAGCTGTCCGCTCTGTGCTTATTACAGTCCAGCTGTCTGCGCTGCGGCTTATTACAGACCAGCTGTCTGCGCTGCGGCTTATTACAGACCAGCTGTCCGCTCTGTGCTTATTACAGTCCAGCTGTCCGCGCTGCGGCTTATTACAGTCCAGCTGTCCGCGCTGCGGCTTATTACAGGCCAGCTGTCCGCTCTGTGCTTATTACAGTCCAGCTGTCCGCGCTGTGGCTTATTACAGTCCAGCTGTCTGCTCTGTGCTTATTACAGTCCAGCTGTCTGCTCTGTGCTTATTACAGTCCAGCTGTCCGCTCTGTGCTTATTACAGTCCAGCTGTCTGCACTGAGGCTTATTACAGTCCAGCTGTCTGCGCTGCGGCTTATTACACACCAGCTGTCTGCCCTGCGGCTTATTACAGACCAGCTGTCCGCTCTGTGCTTATTACAGTCCAGCTGTCTGCTCTGTGCTTATTACAGTCCAGCTGTCTGCACTGAGACTTATTACAGTCCAGCTGTCTGCTCTGCGGCTTATTACACACCAGCTGTCTGCGCTGCGGCTTATTACACACCAGCTGTCTGCACTGCGGCTTATTACAGTCCAGCTGTCCGCACTGCGGCTTATTACAGACCAGCTGTCCGCTCTGTGCTTATTACAGTCCAGCTGTCCGCTCTGTGTTTATTACAGTCCAGCTGTCCGCGCTGCGGCTTATTACATTCCAGCTGTCCGCGCTGCGGCTTATTACAGGCCAGCTGTCCGCGCTGCGGCTTATTACAGGCCAGCTGTCCGCGCTGCGGCTTATTACAGTCCAGCTGTCTGCGCTGCGGCTTATTACAGTCCAGCTGTCCGCCCTGCGGCTTATTACAGTCCAGCTGTCCGCTCTGTGCTTATTACAGTCCAGCTGTCTGCTCTGCGGCTTATTACAGTCCAGCTGTCCGCTCTGTGCTTATTGCAGGCCAGCTGTCCGCTCTGTGCTTATTACAGTCCAGCTGTCTGCGCTACGGCTTATTACAGTCCAGCTGTCTGCGCTGCGGCTTATTACAGTCCAGCTGTCTGCGCTGCGGCTTATTACAGTCCAGCTGTCTGCTCTGTGCTTATTACAGTCCAGCTGTCCGTGCTGCAGCTTATTACAGTCCAGCTGTCCGCTCTGTGCTTATTACAGTCCATCTGTCTGCGCTGCGGCTTATTACAGTCCAGCTGTCTGCGCTGCGGCTTATTACAGACCAGCTGTCCGCTCTGTGCTTATTACAGTCCAGCTGTCCGCTCTGTGCTTATTACAGTCCAGCTGTCCGCGCTGCGGCTTATTACAGTCCAGCTGTCCGCGCTGCGGCTTATTACAGGCCAGCTGTCCGCGCTGCGGCTTATTACAGTCCAGCTGTCTGCGCTGCGGCTTATTACAGTCTAGCTGTCTGCTCTGTGCTTATTACAGTCCAGCTGTCTGCACTGCGGCTTATTACAGTCCAGCTGTCCGCTCTGTGCTTATTACGGTCCAGCTGTCTGTGCTGCGGCTTATTACAGTCTAGCTGTCTGCACTGCGGCTTATTACAGGCCAGCTGTCCGCTCTGTGCTTATTACAGGCCAGCTGTCCGCTCTGTGCTTATTACAGTCCAGCTGTCCGCTCTGTGCTTATTACAGTCCAGCTGTCCGCTCTGTGCTTATTACAGACCAGCTGTCCGCTCTGTGCTTATTACAGACCAGCTGTCCGCTCTGTGCTTATTACAGTCCAGCTGTCCGCTCTGTGCTTATTACAGGCCAGCTGTCCGCTCTGTGCTTATTACAGGCCAGCTGTCCACGCTGCGGCTTATTACAGTCCAGCTGTCCGCTCTGTGCTTATTACAGTCCAGCTGTCCGCTCTGTGCTTATTACAGACCAGCTGTCCGCTCTGTGCTTATTACAGACCAGCTGTCCGCTCTGTGCTTATTACAGTCCAGCTGTCCGCTCTGTGCTTATTACAGGCCAGCTGTCCGCTCTGTGCTTATTACAGGCCAGCTGTCCACGCTGCGGCTTATTACAGTCCAGCTGTCCGCTCTGTGCTTATTACAGTCCAGCTGTCCGCTCTGTGCTTATTACAGACCAGCTGTCCACGCTGCGGCTTATTACAGTCCAGCTGTCCGCTCTGTGCTTATTACAGTCCAGCTGTCCGCGCTGCGGCTTATTACAGGCCAGCTGTCCACGCTGCGGCTTATTACAGTCCAGCTGTCTGCGCTGCCCTTATTACAGGCCAGCTGTCCGCTCTGTGCTTATTACAGTCTAGCTGTCCGCTCTGTGCTTATTACAGTCCAGCTGTCCGCTCTGTGCTTATTACGGTCCAGCTGTCTGCGCTGCCCTTATTACAGTCCAGCTGTCCGCTCTGTGCTTATTACAGTCCAGCTGTCCGCTCTGTGCTTATTACAGTCCAGCTGTCTGCGCTGCGGCTTATTACAGTCCAGCTGTCTGCGCTGCCCTTATTACAGTCCAGCTGTCTGCGCTGCAGCTTATTACAGTCCAGCTGTCTGCACTGTGGCTTATTACAGTCCAGCTGTCCGCTCTGCAGCTTATTACAGTCCAGCTGTCCGCTCTGCAGCTTATTACAGTCCAGCTGTCTGCACTGTGGCTTATTACAGTCCAGCTGTCCGCTCTGCAGCTTATTACAGTCCAGCTGTCCGCTCTGTGCTTATTACAGTTCAGCTGTCCGCTCTGTGCTTATTACAGTCCAGCTGTCCGCTCTGTGCTTATTACAGTCCAGCTGTCTGCTCTGCGGCTTATTACAGGCCAGCTGTCCGCTCTGCGGCTTATTACAGTCCAGCTGTCCGCTCTGTGCTTATTACAGTCCAGCTGTCCGCTCTGTGCTTATTACAGTCCAGCTGTCTGTGCTGCGGCTTATTACAGTCCAGCTGTCTGCGCTGAGACTTATTACAGTCCAGCTGTCTGCGCTGCGGCTTATTACAGTCCAGCTGTCTGCGCTGTGCTTATTACAGTCCAGCTGTCTGCGCTGCGGCTTATTACAGTCCAGCTGTCCGCTCTGTGCTTATTACAGTCCAGCTGTCCGCTCTGTGCTTATTACAGTCCAGCTGTCTGTGCTGCGGCTTATTACAGTCCAGCTGTCTGCGCTGAGACTTATTACAGTCCAGCTGTCTGCGCTGCGGCTTATTACAGTCCAGCTGTCTGCGCTGTGGCTTATTACAGTCCAGCTGTCCTTTCTAACGCCGTCTCCGCACCTTCTCTATTGCAGGCTACAGGTATAAGATCACTGTGGAGGTCCGTGCGCGCAGGAAGGTTTCGGCGCAGATCTTCATATCTTGGTTTGGAGACGAGATCTCCTCAGATGAGCACCAGGTGCTGACGTGAGTGATCCTAGCGCATTCTCTGCATGACCCCTGCCAGATGGAAGAAACCTCCTGCTCTATAGGGGGGGGGGGCAGTTGTCACATCCTGTTAATTCTGGGCTTCCTTGTTCATGAACAGAATGCCAGAACTAAGTGTAGACTGACACCCAGGCGGACGGTAATGGGGGCTCATAGCTGCATATTTTCATTACATTTGTACCTGTTTTAGGGGAACGTTCGCACCCGGTAAATCGTACTCTGCCTTCATCGATTCTGAGATACAATTGGATGACATAAGTTGCGTGGATTTCCGCTGGACTCCGCCCCCTCTGCAATCAAACCTCCTGCGCTTCCAGCTGGGGGCAGCGAGGATCGACTTCCAGGCAGGAGAGGACGGCCGCATGTGAGTGTCTCATTATACGGGGGGCCCACTGTCCAGCAACACAGCCCTCTGGGGCCTCATATATGGTGGGGGCCAGGACCCCCAATACCCTCTGCTAGAGAGTCCGACCATGCAGGGATGAGGTATCTACAGAGCGTGGCGACCCCGCAATACAGACGGTAAGATCCCTATGTGACATCAGTATGTATTCAGCGCAGTGACATCGGTATGTATTCAGCGCAGTGACATCAGTATGTATTCAGCGCAGTGACATCAGTATGTATTCAGCGCAGTGACATCGGTATGTATTCAGCGCAGTGACATCAGTATGTATTCAGCGCAGTGACATCAGTATGTATTCAGCGCAGTGACATCGGTATGTATTCAGCGCAGTGACATCGGTATGTATTCAGCGCAGTGACATCAGTATGTATTCAGCGCAGTGACATCGGTATGTATTCAGCGCAGTGACATCGGTATGTATTCAGCGCAGTGACATCAGTATGTATTCAGCGCAGTGACATCAGTATGTATTCAGCGCAGTGACATCAGTATGTATTCAGCGCAGTGACATCAGTATGTATTCAGCGCAGTGACATCGGTATGTATTCAGCGCAGTGACATCAGTATGTATTCAGCGCAGTGACATCGGTATGTATTCAGTGCAGTGACATCAGTATGTATTCAGCGCAGTGACACCGGTATGTATTCAGCGCAGTGACATCAGTATGTATTCAGCGCAGTGACATCGGTATGTATTCAGCGCAGTGACATCAGTATGTATTCAGCGCAGTGACATCGGTATGTATTCAGTGCAGTGACACCGGTATGTATTCAGCGCAGTGACATCAGTATGTATTCAGTGCAGTGACATCGGTATGTATTCTGCGCAGTGACACCGGTATGTATTCAGCGCAGTGACACCGGTATGTATTCAGCGCAGTGACATCGGTATGTATTCAGCGCAGTGACATCAGTATGTATTCAGCGCAGTGACATCAGTATGTATTCAGCGCAGTGACATCGGTATGTATTCAGCGCAGTGACACCGGTATGTATTCAGCGCAGTGACATCGGTATGTATTCAGCGCAGTGACATCAGTATGTATTCAGCGCAGTGACATCAGTATGTATTCAGTGCAGTGACATCGGTATGTATTCTGCGCAGTGACACCGGTATGTATTCTGCGCAGTGACATCAGTATGTATTCAGCGCAGTGACATCGGTATGTATTCAGCGCAGTGACACCGGTATGTATTCAGCGCAGTGACATCAGTATGTATTCAGCGCAGTGACATCGGTATGTATTCAGCGCAGTGACATCAGTGTATTCAGTGCAGTGACACCGGTATGTATTCAGCGCAGTGACATCAGTATGTATTCAGCGCAGTGACATCGGTATGTATTCAGCGCAGTGACACCGGTATGTATTCAGCGCAGTGACATCAGTATATATTCAGCGCAGTGACATCGGTATGTATTCAGCGCAGTGACATCAGTATATTCTGTACAGTGACATCAGTGTGTATTCAGTGCAGTGACATCAGTGTGTATTCAGCGCAGTGACATCAGTGTATTTGGCGCAGTGACATCAGTATGTATTCAGTGCAGTGACATCGGTATGTATTCAGCGCAGTGACACCGGTATGTATTCAGCGCAGTGACACCGGTATGTATTCAGCGCAGTGACACCGGTATGTATTCAGCGCAGTGACACCGGTATGTATTCAGCGCAGTGACATCGGTATGTATTCAGCGCAGTGACATCGGTATGTATTCAGCGCAGTGACACCGGTATGTATTCAGTGCAGTGACATCAGTATGTATTCAGCGCAGTGACATCAGTGTATTCAGCGCAGTGACATCAGTATGTATTCAGTGCAGTGACATCGGTATGTATTCAGCGCAGTGACATCGGTATATTCGGTACAGTGACATCAGTATGTATTCAGTGCAGTGACACCGGTATATTTGGCGCAGTGACATCGGTATGTATTCAGCGCAGTGACATCAGTATATTTGGCGCAGTGACACCGGTATGTATTCAGCGCAGTGACACCGGTATATTTGGCGCAGTGACATCGGTATGTATTCAGCGCAGTGACATCAGTATATTTGGCGCAGTGACACCGGTATGTATTCAGCGCAGTGACATCAGTATATTTGGCGCAGTGACACCGGTATGTATTCAGCGCAGTGACACCGGTATATTTGGCGCAGTGACATCAGTATGTATTCAGCGCAGTGACATCGGTATGTATTCAGCGCAGTGACATCAGTATATTTGGCGCAGTGACACCGGTATGTATTCAGCGCAGTGACACCGGTATATTTGGCGCAGTGACATCGGTATGTATTCAGCGCAGTGACATCGGTATGTTTGGGGCGGTGACATCAGTATGTATTCAGTGCAGTGACACCGGTATATTTGGCGCAGTGACATCGGTATGTATTCAGTGCAGTGACACCGGTATATTTGGCGCAGTGACATCGGTATGTATTCAGCGCAGTGACATCAGTATGTATTCAGCGCAGTGACACCGGTATGTTTGGGGCGGTGACATCACTCCATTACTCAGCATCTGACCATTAGCGATGAGCGGCAGGGGCAATATTCGAATTTGCGATATTTCGCGAATATTTGGTAGAATATCCGTCATATATTCGGAAATTTGAGATTATTTTCTTGATCGCGAAAAATTGGCAATGTAATATTCGTGTAATGTGTGCGAAATACGGGCGTGGGTCACTATAGCTCCTAGAAGTTTCCTGAGACTGGAGACGATGGTCGGCAGAACGTTACAATAGCTTTATGTGCAGATAGAGGGCTCCAATATATTCACGATTGCACAAATCGGCACTAACGATGCGAATATTTTGGCACAATACCTGAAACTTCATATTTTAGCAGGTCTGCATGTACGGACAGCAGACCCTATCACACTAACACCCTGCTCTGGACCCGGTCAGCTCCACTGTGTCAGGATGTAACCTGCACCGACTATCTGTATGATAGATCAGCTAACTAACTAAAGCTACTTTCACCCTTGCGGCAGAGATCCGGCAAAACGTATGCCAACTGATGGCATTAGGAAGACTGATCAGGATCATGATCAGTCTTAACCCTTTAGGGACACATGACGTACCGGTACGGCATGTTTCCCGAGTCCTTAAGGACCCATGACGTACTGGTACGTCATGTGTTGTTCCGATCACCGCCGCCCAGTGAGCGGTGATCGGAACCCGGTGCCTGCTCAAAACATTGAGAAGGCACCTTGGCTAAATGCGCGGGGGGGTCCCGTGAGCCCCCGTGTCGGCGGTGCCATCGGATCCCCATGGGGCTGTGGGGGGGACACGATTGCATGGAAGGCATCGCGCTGCCTTCCGGTGACGAGCCTGTGAGATCCAGCCCCCCGGAAGCTGTATGAGTAATACACACAGTATTACTCATACAGCCAATACATTCCAATACAGAAGTATTGGAATGTATTGTAAAGGATTAGACCCCCAAAAGTATACATATTGGGTATCGCCGCGTCCATATCGACCAGCTCTATAAACATATCACATGACCTAACCCCTCAGATGAACACCAGAAAAAATAAAAACTGTGCTAAATAAACCATTTTTTGTCACCTTACATCACAAAAAGTGTAATAGCAAGCGATCAAAAAGTCATATGCACCCCAAAATAGTGCAAATCAAACCGTCATCTCATCCCGCAAAAAATGAGCCCCTACCTGAGACAATCGCCCAAAAAATAAAAAAAACTATGGCTCAGAATATGGAGAGACTAAAACATCTTTTTTTTTTGTTTCAAAAATGATTTCTTTTGTAAAACTTACATAAATAAAAACAAGTATACATATTAGGTATCGCAGCGTCCGTAATAACTTGCTTTATAAAAATATCACATGACCTAACCCCTCAGGTGAATACCGTAAAAAAATTAAAATAAAAACTGTGCTAAATAAACCATTTTTTGTCACCTTACATCACAAAAAGTGTAATAGCAAGCGATCAAAAAGTCACACGCACCCCAAAATAGTGCCAATAAAACAGACATCTCATCCCGCAAAAATCATACCCTACCCAAGGTAATCGCCCAAAAACTGAAAAAATTATGGCTCTCAGACTATGGAAACACTAAAACATGATTTTTTTTGCTTCAAAAAAGAAATCATTGTGTAAAACTCACATAAATAAAAAAAAAGTATACATATTAGGTATCTCCGCGTCCATGACAACCTAGTCTATAAAAATATCACATGACCTAACCTGTTAGATGAATGTTGTAAATAACAAAAAATAAAAACGGTGCCAAAACAGCTATTTCTTGTTATCTTGCCTCACAAAAAGTGTAATATAGAGCAACCAAAAATCAAATGTACCCTAAACTAGTACCAAAAATACTGCCACCCTATCCCGTAGTTTCTAAAACGGGGCCAATTTTTTGGAGTTTCTACTCTAGGGGTGCATCAGGGGGGCTTCAAATGGGACATGGTGTCAAAAAAACCAGTCCAGCAAAACCTGCCTTCCAAAAACCATGTGGCGTTCTTTTCCTTCTGCGCCCTGCCGTGTGCCCGTACAGCAGTTTACGACCACATATGGGGTGTTTCTGTAAACTACAGAATCAGGGCCATAAATATTGAGTTTGGTTTGGCTGTTAACCCTTGCTTTGTAACTGGAAAAAAATATTAAAATGGAAAATCTGCCAAAAAAGTGAAATTTTGAAATTGTATCTCTATTTAATTCTTATGGAACACCTAAAGGGTTAACAAAGTTTGTAAAATCAGTTTTGAATACCTTGAGGGGTGTAGTTTATAGAATGGGGTCATTTTGGGGTGGTTTCTATTATGCAAGCCTCGCAAAGTGACTTCAGAGCTGAACTGGTCCCTAAAAATTTGGTTTTTGAAAATTTCTGAAAAATTTCAAGATTTGCTTCTAAACTTCTAAGCCTTGTAACATCCCCCAAAAATAAAATGTCATTCCCAAAATGATCCAAACATGAAGTAGACATATGGGGAATGTAAAGTAATAACTATTTTTGGAGGTATTACTATGTATTATAGAAGTAGAGAAATTGAAACTTGGAAATTTGCCATTTTTTACAAATTTTTGGCAAATTTGGTATTTTTTTTATAAATAATTTATTTTATTTTTTTTACTTCATTTTACCAGTGTCATGAAGTTCAATATGTGACGAAAAAACAATCTCAGAATGGCCTGGATAAGTCAAAGCGTTTTAAAGTTATCACCACTTAAAGTGACACTGGTCAGATTTGCAAAAAATGGCCAAGTCTGTAAGGGGTTAAAAATGCCTGATCAGTAAAAAAAAAAAAAAAAAATGCATTGAAATGCCGGATCCATCTTTCCGGTGTCATCCGGCAAAACGGATCTGGCATTTACTTTTTTCACCTTTTTTTCGGTCTGCACATGCGCAGACCAGAAGGACGTGTCCAGCTCTAATTCATTCCTATGGGGAAAAATGCCGGATCTGGCATTCAGGCAAGTCTTCAGTTTTTTTCGACGGAGATAAAACCGTAGCATGCTGCGGTTTTCTCTTTTGCCTGATCAGTCAAGATGACTGAACTGAAGACATCCTGATGCATCCTGAGCAGATTACTCTCCGTTCAGAATGCATGGGGATAAAACTGATCAGTTCACAGCCCCTGTGACGGAACTCTATGCCGGAAAAGAAAACCGCTAGTGTGAAAGTGCCGTAACTAACTAACTAATGTAATGACACAGCAATGTCACTGCTCTCTCTCAGATCTGCAGGACACTGCATACAAGGGCTGCTGGGGAGGGTCTTATATAGTAAGGGGGAGGGGCAGCTTTCCTATTGGTTGCTAGGGATGTTGCTGGGCTCCGACAGAGACATTGCAGTCTTCTCATTGGCCCACCAGCAAGAAGGGAGGCTACTGATTAGAAATTACGAATATATAGCGCTATATTCTAAATATTCGCGAATTCTCGAAGTGCCGATATTCACGATTAATATTTGCTGTTCGAATATTCGCGCCCAACACTACTGACCATATACCGGGCATACCTCCAACCCCAGCTTTATTCAGGGCACCTTCATCTGCTGGGGGGAAGGGGGGGTAATGATGAACTGTTGCGCAGTACGGACATTTTTATGACCCCGCGGAGGCCGCCATGATCACCTGTTTCCTCTTCCCCCAGACTTTCATTCTGCGCGACCGGAACGGTAAAAGATAAAGTAACCCAAACCCTGGGTTCCTGCAGAGACTTCCCTTACCACCCAGAGGGCCACAGGCCTAAATACCACGACATCATCCTGTAAGAAACCACAATCCATCACCCAACACGGATGATGAGGAGGATGATGATCTGCACTCACCAGACCCTGCTGCACAGCAATATACGGAAAGCTGAACCCAAAGTCATCCCGAGGAGCCTGCAGATATCATACCGTCCTCTCACAACAAGCCTTGGAAATACTATGCATTGGGAAAGTCCTCACACCCCTCACTGTCCTCACATTTTGTGCTATTGTAACGCCCCGGAGTGGCATTACCACCTTTGCACCCCCCTACTGTCTTTATTGGTTAAACACAGGTCATCATGTGTATTTATTTCAGGTCCAAACACTGTGCATTTCTTATTTTGTTATGTAACTGTTTATGTTATATGTAATGTGCCTGGTTCACCAGCAGGTGGCAGCAAACACGGCAGAGCTACAGTTAGAGAGAATGGAGCTTTCCATTCCATTCTAACCTCCCTCTGTGGAGTGCTGGGCGAGTCCCACTTCCTGCAGGAAGGGAGGGGTCCAAGTTTAGTGAGCAGTCTAGCTTACCCCCTGCTAGGGAAAAGAAGCAAGGGCTGGGCATGTCGCCGTTGGACATGCCCCAGCTAAGCAAAGTAAGGCAGCTAGAGCACCTTTAGCTCTGCTGGACATGGAGGCCACAGCTTAAAGCCTCAGAAGCCAGGAGGAGTTTTCCCTGGACAAATCTATAGACAGACCAGACTACAAAGTGAAGTACAGCATAAAGAAGAAGCTGAGTTCTATAGCCAGCCTGTCAGTACAGCAGAGCCAGAGAGCAACAGATGTAGCAGAGAGGCGTTTGCCTGCCACAGTTTTAATGCTAAAGCCTGCTGGGACCAAGACAAAGTCTGTAAACAATTTGGAGAGACGTTTATGCAAAGTAAAACTGTTATTCAACTTGATCAAAAGGTCTGGACTCAATTTATTCTTCATCCCCAAGTTAATGTTTCCCCTTTTTCTGCTTTGGAGCCAACGCCTGGGGTCCAGCGTATCCAGGTAGGAGCACCGTGACACATTCATCATACACGGACATTGTAGGCCACCCTATACCACTTTGCCATTCCTACACCTGGGAACCACCACCAACACTGTAGCTGGCCAGATAGAACCTGTCCTAGGTTGCTAGTATAGCTTATGTGTGTATACAGCAAGGCCTGCTAATAGCCCTAATACAGTTCCTATGTTTATGTGTTAAAGACAAAAGCAGAGTTATTTACTGTGACATGTTTCGGATGCAAAAGATAATATCCCTTTAAGATTCATTTTGTAATGTAAGTTAAGCTCAGTGACGCAGCAGAAGCAACAGAATGCATAGTGTTACTCTGTTGTTGCTGGGCAGAAGTCTAGACCAATCACAGCCAGCTTCTCACACAGCAAGAGTTTTCACCAATCACAGCCAGCCTCACACACAGCCTGTCTGGGAATTCCCCCAGCTCCTGCTGCTAGAATCATTATTCACCAGAGACAGGAGCTGAAGAGACATTCACTCCACTGAGAGCTGTGTTTTTATGGGAACAAGAGGCCAAAATAGGTATTTAGAACAGTTATATAATGTTCATATTGTTAGTATTGTGTTTAGAACTGTATACTGAACTAGATATATATGTGTTTACTTACAGTTCCACCAATTGCAAATACAAATTGCAAGCTACAAATTGCAAATTCAATTGCAAGCATTCAGATTCCATATTGCAATCCAAATTGCATACAACCATAGCAGATCATACTCAACCAATCTGCAAATAGTCACTGCTAACTGCATACTGCAAGTGAACCGTTAGTTAGACCTCAGATAAACCTCTCAGAGAGATCATAAAGTGAGAGTACAGATACTGAAGTGAGAAATATATCCACCATTTTATGTTGAATGACAAGATTGAACAGTTGAACCACCATCTTAGGCTCCATTCAGACGTCCGTAACGTGTTTTGCGGATCTACGGATCCGCAAAGCACGGACAGCGGCAATGTGCGTTCCGCATTTTGCGGACCGCACATTGCCGGCACTAATAGAATATGCCTATTCTTGTCCGCAATTGCAAACAAGAATAGGACATGTTCTATTTTTTTCGGGAACGGAATTGCGGACCCGGAAGTGCGGGTCCGCAAATCCGTATCCGGGCAGTACATCAGCACGCCCCATAGAAATGAATGGGTCCGCAATTCCGTTGCACAAAATGCGGAACGAAATTGCAGACATGTGAATGGACCCTTATGCATACCGCCATTTTGTGATATCTTTTCAACACGTGTTTTGTACATGGACTATCTGCTGCGGAGGCGGCAGTGTTATATATGAAGAAAAGTTGAAGTTAATAAAGAAGTTATTTCAAGCATTTGGTGTGCTCTTTAAACCTCCTGTTTCCATAAAACGGCGCTAGAGGAATTACAGAGTAACAGACAGTCTGGTTAGACTAAGTCAGAGATATCAGAATTCTTCTAATGCCGCAGCGCAAAAGGCACTTCATAGTGCTGCGCCTGCCACAAACACCATTTCTTAAAGGGACTCTGTCCCGTTGTTGCTTCATTGCAACTGGCGTCACTAACATTTCTTAAAGAGACCCAAGCCTGTTGTCTCCTCCTTGGCACTTGGCTCTCGGCTTCGCTGCACTATCAGTTCCCTCATCATTCTGCCCTCATAATGAGAAAGTGAGAACAGAAGGGGAGAAATCTTTACTGATAAGGAAAGACTACAAAACTGCATGTCTTCGGCCCCTTTCCTCCGGACACAAGTCTTCGGCCTCTTTACTCAAGACATAAGACCCCTGAGGAAGCCAGTTTTATCTGGCTAAATGGATGGGGCGTATTTTGCACTTTTTGATGCCTTATTCATGAATTATCTACTACTTTGGTGGCGTATAAGTGTTCCTATTTAGAACTTGGTGGCTGTAGGTATGTGTGTTGGACATGAGGTTGGTCCACACACAATGTTGTATACAATTATTTTAACTTTTGAGCTTTGTGTTTCTAAATAAATTATACATTTTAATAATAAGAGGTGCAGCCTTTGTATGCGGGGTTTCTTTTTCTAATTTCACATGGTTCTATGTTGATACCGTGGTTTGCACTCCGAGTTCTTTATGAGGTGTGCCCCCGTATTTTATTGTTTCTTTGCAAGACATAAGTATTTAGCCCCTTTGCTGTGACACTTGAAATTTCGCTCTGGGGCCCTCCATTTCTCTGGATCATCTCTGAGATGTTCTACACCTTGATTGGAGCTCAGAGACAGGATTGTGTGGAGCCGCAGATCTGGAGAAGGGGGCAAAACAGTTCAGCTGCACTGAAAGTTCCTTAGAGCACAGTGGCCTCCAGAATTCTTACATGGAAGAAGAACAACCAGGACCGCTGCTGCCCCCCAAACTAAGTAATTGAGGAGAGGGGCCTTGGTAAGAGAGGAGACCAAGAACCCAATGGTCCCTCTGGTCAAGCTCCAGAGATCCTGTGTGCAGATGGGAAAAACTTCCAGAAGGTCGACCATCACTGCAGCCTCCACCAATCTGGGTTTTATGGCAGATCGGTCAGAAAGAGGCCTCTCCTCAATTAAGTCTGGACGAGACCCTTGCCGCTCATCACCTGCCTAATACCCTCCCTACAGTGAAGCATGGTGGAGACATCAACATGTCTGGAGGAGACCAGGCGCCGCTCATCACCTGCCCAATACCATCCCTACAGTGAAGCATGGTGGTGGCAGCATCATGTCTGGAGGAGACCAGGCACCGCTCATCACCTGCCCAATACCATCCCTACAGTGAAGCATGGTGGTGGCAGCATCATGTCTGAAGGAGACCAGGCGCCGCTCATCACCTGCCCAATACCATCCCTACAGTGAAGCATGGTGGGGGCAGCATCATGTCTGGAGGAAACCAGGCGCCGCTCATCACCTGCCCAATACCATCTGTACAGTGAAGCATGGTGGGGGCAGCATCATGTCTGGAGGAGACCAGGCGCCGCTCATCACCTGCCCAATACCATCTGTACAGTGAAGCATGGTGGTGGCAGCATCATGTCTGGAGGAGACCAGGCGCCGCTCATCTCCTGCCCAATACTATCCCTACAGTGAAGCATGGTGGTGGCAGCATCATGTCTGGAGGAGACCAGGCGCCGCTCATCACCTGCCCAATACCATCTGTACAGTGAAGCATGGTGGCAGCATCATGTCTGGAGGAGACCAGGCGCCGCTCATCACCTGCCCAATACCATCCCTACAGTGAAGCATGGTGGTGGCAGCATCATGTCTGGAGGAGACCAGGCGCCGCTCATCACCTGCCCAATACCATCCCTACAGTGAAGCATGGTGGGGGCAGCATCATGTCTGGAGGAGACCAGGCACCGCTCATCACCTGCCCAATACCATCCCTACAGTGAAGCATGGTGGGGGCAGCATCATGTCTGGAGGAGACCAGGCACCGCTCATCACCTGCCCAATACCATCCCTACAGTGAAGCATGGTGGGGGCAGCATCATGTCTGGAGGAGACCAGGCGCCGCTCATCACCTGCCCAATACCATCCCTACAGTGAAGCATGGTGGTGGCAGCATCATGTCTGGAGGAGACCAGGCGCCGCTCATCACCTGCCCAATACCATCCCTACAGTGAAGCATGGTGGTGGCAGCATCGTGTCTGGAGGAGACCAGGCGCCGCTCATCACCTGCCCAATACCATCCCTACAGTGAAGCATGGTGGTGGCAGCATCATGTCTGGAGGAGACCAGTCGCCGCTCATCACCTGCCCTATACCATCCCTACAGTGAAGCATGGTGGTGGCAGCATCATGTCTGGAGGAGACCAGGCGCCGCTCATCACCTGCCCAATACCATCCCTACAGTGAAGCATGGTGGTGGCAGCATCATGTCTGGAGGAGACCAGGCGCCGCTCATCACCTGCCCAATACCATCCCTACAGTGAAGCATGGTGGTGGCAGCATCATGTCTGGAGGAGACCAGGCGCCGCTCATCACCTGCCCAATACCATCCCTACAGTGAAGCATGGTGGGGGCAGCATCATGTCTGGAGGAGACCAGGCACCGCTCATCACCTGCCCAATACCATCCCTACAGTGAAGCATGGTGGGGGCAGCATCATGTCTGGAGGAGACCAGGTGCCGAAGACTTATGTCTCAAGGAAAGGGGCAGAAGACTTATGTCAATGTGAGATGTTAGTTTCTGCTTCTCAGTAAATTAGTGAAGATTTCTCACTTTCTCATTATTGGGGAACTGATAGCACAAAGAGCGAGAGAACAGAATGTGAGGACAGTGAGGGGTGTGAGGACTTTCTGGATGCAGAGTACACCCAGACATATCTGATTTGTATACAGTATGCTCCAGGGAATGCTGGGTAAAAAACAACATGCTGTCCATTACAGCTCCCACAGGTTATGTCGCCCAACTTTCCAGGGATCCTGATTAGTAAATCTGTCTAATGATGTATCAGTAAAGAAGTGAAGGATGTGTCTCCAAAGAATTGACTTTGGGAAAGCTGGATGATGTGCAAGATGGAGGATGCTGTAAAAGCAAAACTACTAAAATATATGAAGTCTCAGGAGACACGCATTATAGAAAACCGCAACATAATTTACACATTCCAGGATAGTAATCGTAACACTAGGTAATATAGCAGATTTATATTCCTGTACAAAGGAGCAGTATTATAGTAGTTATATTCTTGTACATAGGAGGCAGTATTATAGTAGTTATATTCTTGTACATAGGAGGCAGTATTATAGTAGTTATATTCCTGTACATAGGAGCAGTATTATAGTAGTTATATTCTTGTACATAGGAGCAGTATTATAGTAGTTATATTCTTGTACATAGGAGGCAGTATTATAGTAGTTATATCCTTGTACATAGGAGGCAGTATTATAGTAGTTATATTCTTGTACATAGGAGCAGTATTATAGTAGTTATATTCTTGTACATAGGAGGCAGTATTATAGTAGTTATATTCTTGTATATATGAGCAGTATTATAGTAGTTATATTCTTGTACATAGCAGTATTATAGTAGTTATATTCTTGTACATAGCAGTATTATAGTAGTTTTATTCTTGTACATAGGAGGCAGTATTATAGTAGTTATATTCTTGTACATAGGAGCAGTATTATAGTACTTATATTCTTGTACATAGGAGCAGTATTATAGTACTTATATTCTTGTACATAGGAGGCAGTATTATAGTAGTTATATTCTTGTACATATGAGCAGTATTATAGTAGTTATATTCTTGTACATAGCAGTATTATAGTAGTTATATTCTTGTACATAGCAGTATTATAGTAGTTATATCCTTGTACATAGGAGGCAGTATTATAGTAGTTATATTCTTGTACATAGGAGCAGTATTATAGTACTTATATTCTTGTACATAGGAGCAGTATTATAGTACTTATATTCTTGTACATAGGAGGCAGTATTATAGTACTTATATTCTTGTACATATGAGCAGTATTATAGTAGTTATATTCTTGTACATATGAGCAGTATTATAGTAGTTTTATTCTTGTACATAGAAGCAGTATTATAGTAGTTATATTCTTGTACATAGGAGCAGTATTATAGTAAATATACACTCACCTAAAGAATTATTAGGAACACCTGTTCTATTTCTCATTAATGCAATTCTCTAGCCAACCAATCACATGGCAGTTGCTTCAATGCATTTAGGGGGGTGCTCCTGGTCAAGACAATCTCCTGAACTCCAAACTGAATGTCAGAATGGGAAAGAAAGGTGATTTAAGCAATTTTGAGCGTGGCATGGTTGTTGGTGCCAGACGGGCCGGTCTGAGTATTTCACAATCTGCTCAGTTACAGCGATTTTAACGCACAACCATTTCTAGGGTTTACAAAGAATGGTGTTGTAACGGATCTCCTAGCACCCCGACCGGGTACCTCCGTTAAATAAATGCTACCAGTGCCTCCCGAGGACTCCAAGCACTCCGCTCGACACCGATACCACCACAGGAACCAGGAACAGGAACAGCTCTTACAAGAGCTAGGAGTAATAGCCAGGGGAGTATACACGTATAGCAATCCCCACACACATAAGACGAGGCTCTATGTTGAGTGTAAAACAGGAACACTTTATTGAGGGCTACCCGCCCGTATTTATGCAGGTCCCCATCTGGTGTACACGCCCCTAGGGGACCAGAAGGAAGACTGTGACACAGGACAGATACTCAGGATACACAGACACAACACATCCCCACAATGCATCATGGTTTCCTCCTCTCTGCCCTGGAGACACCCGAGGAGCAATTCAATTATCTCTCAGGACAAAGGGAAATCACCAATACACATGTGGGAACAACAGGACAGGAATCACCACCCAAACACACAATGTCACACCCTCACAGCAAACACAGACATTTAACATATTCCCAGATAGCTCAAGTCTGAGTGCCTATCATTAGGTGAATAGCACTCAGAATCCACAAATACAATAAAATTAGCTATCTGGGTACCCTCACATAACATATAATACAATTACACATACAGATGGTTCTGTCACACACCTCAAAACCCCACATGTCCCCATATGGCTTGGATCTGAGCGCTCAGATGCCACAAACACAGTCAAATCGCCATGGGGTTTAAGTTTTGCATGGGCTGATGAGAGGGCCCATAATCCTGGGGCAAGAGGCTGGCAACCAGGCCCCTCCAAAACCCAGTGGCGAGGTTGGTTTCGCCAAACATCTCCCCCTCCCAGGGAAGACTAACCAGATACCTGACCTCACGCCGGTCGGTACCTGAGTTAGTCTGGCAGTCCACCCACAACCAAATACTGGACCTGTTGAATTTGGTAGCCTGTCTCTGTCCAGTGAGTCCACCAAGGTTATATTGGTAGCTGGTACTCCCGGTCTCTGGGTTGCTCCCTTGCTTGGAGTGGAGGTTGCTTTGTGGGCAGGGATCAGCGGTACTCTGCCCTGGTGCCAGCGCTACCACGGAAGAAGCCTGGTTGGAGCCTGGTTGTTGGAGGGGGAGACCGACTGTCTCCCCTTTGGATACTCAGCTCTGCTGCTGGAGGGGGAGACCGACTGTCCCTACCCCCTGTGCTGTAAGTGCAGAGACCACGGTCCCATCTGCACTGTTGTGGGGCTTACTGTCTCCCCCTGGTGCATTAAGCTGCCGCTGGGGAGAGGGGGTAACGAGCTCCTATCCCATACATACTTCCAGCCGATGTGGAGGGCGACCGACCGTCTCCGCTCCCAATACAGTGTCCTGCTGCTGGGGAAAGGAGACTGGGCTCTCTATTCCCTGCTGGACACTCTGCCGCTGGGGGACAGGACCGACTGTCTCTGCCCCCTGTAACTCCGCCTGCCGCTGTGGAATGGAGACTGGGCTCCCAATTCCCAATAAATCACACGGCGCTGGGGAATGGAGACTGGGCTCCCAATTCCCTGAAATTCACACTGCCAATAGGGAGAGGGGGTAACAAGCTCCTCTCCCATACATACTTCCAGCCTCTGGGGAGGGAGACCGACTGTTTCCGCTCCTAATACAGTGTCCTGTTGCTGGGGAAAGGAGACTGGGCTCCCAATTCCCTGCAGGAGCAGTGGAGAGACCTCGGTCCCATCTCCACCGGCCACCTGGGGTTCTTCCCAGTAAACATACACAATATCCTCCCAGCTGAAGGGCTCTGGACCTGGGTCTGACACTCTGCTCTCCTGCTGAGCCTTCTCACTGCAGTGGAACAGCTGCTGGTAGCCCTGTTCCAACTCCATCTCCTGGGTCACCAGGTGGACCAGGTCCTGCTCAATCTCATGAGTGTCGTCCCAGTCATACCTGCTCTCCCGCCACTCAAAGAGGTCCCTGTACCGGGCTTGTGTAGGGCTCCCAAACTCCAGCTCTGAAAAAGTCTCCCATAACAAGCCAGGACCATCAAACTCCTCTCCCTCCGGCTTGTCATGCTCAGCTGTCCTGGGTAGGTACTGTGCCCCATACCACCAGAGCGCCTGGTAGGCATCTTCCAGCCACAGCTCCTGCCATGCTAGGAGTTCCAATTCCTTTACCCATTCCTCCCGGGGCTGCTCTCCCAGGAAGGGCATCCGCAGGGCTACTCGCTTCTGAAACCGCTGGTCTTCCGTGGGGAGTCTCTCGTCCCGCATATACTCCATAATACCCAGTACCTGGTACCAGATGCCTTTGCGGACTGCATCTCGGTCATCCATGACACCCTCATCGTACTCCACTGCTGTTTCCATTCTGGTGCTGTAAGGGTCGCTGTACTAGGACATGCGTTGCCCTCAAATTGTAAAATCCATGGAATGGTGTCTCCTGTAGCTGTCCTTCTGGCTGTGGGAACGATCCCGCCGCTTGCCACCAATGTAACGGAACTTCATGAAGGTATAAAACAGGAACACTTTATTGAGGGCTACCCGCCCGTATTTATGCAGGTCCCCATCTGGTGGACACGCCCCTAGGGGACCAGAAGGAAGACTGTGACACAGGACAGATACGTAGCACTCAGGATACACAGACACAACACATCCCACAATGCATCATGGTTTCCTCCTCTCTGCCCTGGAGACACCCGAGGAGCAATTCAATTATATCTCAGGACAAAGGGAAATCACAAATACACATGTGGGAACAACAGGACAGGAATCACCACCCAAACACACAATGTCACACCCCCACAGCAAACACAGACATTTAACATATCCCCAGATAGCTCAAGTCTGAGTGCATATCATTAGGTGAATGGCACTCAGAATACACAAATACAATAAAATTAGCTATCTGGGTACCCTCACATAACATACCATACAATTACACAGACAGATGGTTCTGTCACACACCTCAAAACCCCACATGTCCCCATATGGCTTGGATCTGAGCGCTCAGATGCCACAAACACAGTCAAATCGCCATGGGGTTTAAGTTTTGCATGGGCTGATGAGAGGGGCCATAATCCTGGGGCAAGAGGCTGGCAACCAGGCCCCTCCAAAACCCAGTGGCGAGGTTGGTTTCGCCACAGGTGTGAAAAGAGAAAAACATCCAGTATGCGGCAGTCCTGTGGGCGAAAATGCCTTGTGGATGCTAGAGGTCAGAGGAGAATGGGCCGACTGATTCAAGCTGATAGAAGAGCAACGTTGACTGAAATAAACACTCGTTACAACCGAGGTCTGCAGCAAAGCATTTGTGAAGCCACAACACTCATCTCCACTACAAATAAGAAAAAGAGGCTACAATTTGCATGAGCTCACCAAAATTGGACTGTCGAAGACTGGAAAAATGTTGCCTGGTCTGATGAGTCTCGATTTCTGTTAAGACATTCAAATGGTAGAGTCCAAATTTGGCGTAAACAGAATGAGAACATGTTTCCATCATGCCTTGTTACCACTGTGCAGGCTGTAGGTGGTGGTGGTGTAATGGTGTGGGGGATGTTTTCTGGGCACACTTTAGACCCCTTAGTGCCAATTGGCCATCGTTTAAATGCCACGGGGCTACCTGAGCATTGTTTCTGTCCATGTCCATCCCTTCATGACCACCATGTATCCATCCTCTGATGGCTACTTCCAGCAGGATAATGCACCGTGTCACAAAGCTCCAATCATTTCAAATTGGTTTCTTGAACATGACAATGAGTTCACTGTACTAAAATGGCCCCACAGTCACCAGATCTCAACCCAATAGAGCATCTTTGGGATGTGGTGGAACGGGAGCTTCGTGCCCTGGATGTGCATCCCTCAAATCTCCATCAACTGCAAGATGCCATCCTATCAATATGGGCCAACATTTCTAAAGAATGCTATCAGCACCTTGTGGAATCAATGCCACGTAGAATTAAGGCAGTTCTGAAGGCAAAAGGGGGTCCAACACCGTATTAGTATGGGGGCACTAATAATTCTTTAGGTGAGTGCATTCTTGTACATAGGAGCAGTATTATAGTTGTTATATTCTTGTACATAGGAGCAGTATTATAGTAGTTATATTCTTGTACATAGGAGGCAGTATTATAGTAGTTATATTCTTGTACATAGGAGCAGTATTATAGTAGTTATATTCTTGTACATAGGAGCAGTAATATAGTAGTTATATTCTTGTACATAGGAGCAGTATTATAGTAGGTATATTCTTGTACATAGGAGGCAGTATTATAGTAGTTATATTCTTGTACATAGGAGGCAGTATTATAGTAGTTATATTCTTGTACATAGGAGGCAGTATTATAGTAGTAATATTCTTGTACATAGGAGCAGTATTATAGTAGGTATATTCTTGTACATAGGAGGCAGTATTATATCAGTTATATTCTTGTACATAGGAGCAGTATTATAGTAGTTATATTTAGGGGTGCACCGAAATTTCGGCAGCCGAAAATATCGGCCGAAAATGCACCTAATCCACTTCGGCCGATATTGTTACATATCGGCCGAAAATATGGGGTGTGGGATTTGTCACCCACCATCTGCGGGCGGGCGGTTTACTTTGTCACTGCATCTTAATTTTACCTTACAATCGTGAGGCTCCAGTAACTAACAACTCTGCAGGCAGAGCGGAGGGCGGCGTAACGTCACTTACTCACGTGACGCGCCTGCTCCGCATCCTTCATTTATAAAGTGGGCGGAGCAGGTGCGTCACGTGAGTAAGTGACGTTACGCCGCCCTCCGCTCTGCCTGCAGAGTTGTTAGTTACTGGAGCCTCACGATTGTAAGGTAAAATAAAGATGCAGTGAGTGATGCTGTGAGCAGCAGGGCCGGGGCTGTTATGGGTAGGGGGATCGGTCTATGGCACTGCTATGGGGAGGGGGGATCTGTGCACTGCTATGGGGAGGGGGGATCTGTGCACTGCTATGGGGAGGGGGGATCTGTGCACTGCTATGGGGAGGGGGGATCTGTGCACTGTTATGGGGAAAGGGATCTGTGCACTGTTATGGGGAAAGGTATCTATGCACTGTTATGCCCATAACAGTGCACATATCCCCCCCTCCATAACAGAGCCACCCACAGATCCCCCTCTCCATAACAGCGCCACCCACAGATCCCCCTCTCCATAAAAGTGCACAGATCCCCCTCTCCATAACAGCGCCACCCACAGATCCCCCTCTCCATAACAGCGCCACCCACAGATCCCCCTCTCCATAACAGCGCCACCCACAGATCCCCCTCTCCATAACAGCGCCACCCACAGATCCCCCTCTCCATAGCGCCACCCACAGATCCCCCTTTCCATAGCGCCACCCACAGATCCCCCTCTCCATAACAGCGCCACCCACAGATCCCCCTCTCCATAACAGCGCCACCCACAGATCCCCCTCTCCATAACAGCGCCACCCACAGATCCCCCTCTCCATAACAGCGCCACCCACAGATCCCCCTCTCCATAACAGCGCCACCCACAGATCCCCCTCTCCATAGCGCCACCCACAGATCCCCCTTTCCATAGCGCCACCCACAGATCCCCCTCTCCATAACAGCGCCACCCACAGATCCCCCTCTCCATAACAGCGCCACCCACAGATCCCCCTCTCCATAACAGCGCCACCCACAGATCCCCCTCTCCATATCGCCACCCACAGATCCCCCTTTTCATAGCGCCACCCACAGATCCCCCTCTCCATAACAGCGCCACCCACAGATCCCCCTCTCCATAACAGCGCCACCCACAGATCCCCCTCTCCATAACAGCGCCACCCACAGATGAATTTCATTCATGAAAAAGAATTATTAATAAAATCATTAAAAAAAAAGTATTTTAAAAGTATTTGGGCAAAAAGGCAGTTTCGGTTTCGGTTTCGGTTTTCGGTCAAGGGCATCCTGAATTTTCGGTTTCGGTTTCGGACCAGAATTTTCATTTCGGTGCACCCCTAGTTATATTCTTGTACATAGGAGCAGTATTATAGTAGTTATATTCTTGTACATAGGAGCAGTATTATAGTAGTTATATTCTTGTACATAGGAGGCAGTATTATAGTAGTTATATTCTAGTACATAGGAGCAGTATTATAGTAGTTATATTCTTGTACATAGGAGCAGTATTATAGTAGTTATATTCTTGTACATAGGAGCAGTATTATAGTAGTTATATTCTTGTACATAGGAGCAGTATTATAGTAGTTATATTCTTGTACATAAGAGCAGTAATATAGTAGTTATATTCTTGTACATAGGATGCAGTATTATAGTAGTTATATTCTTGTACATAGGAGCAGTATTATAGTGGTTATATTATTGTACATAGGAGGCAGTATTATAGTAGTTATATTCTTGTACATAGGAGCAGTATTATAGTAGTTATATTCTTGTACATAGGAGCAGTATTATAGTAGTTATATTCTTGTACATAGGAGCAGTATTATAGTAGTTATATTCTTGTACATAGGAGCAGTATTATAGTAGTTATATTCTTGTACATAGGAGGCAGTATTATAGTAGTTATAGTCTTGTACATACGATGTCACGAGTTGGAGGTCCCAGGAGAGACCACCGCGTCGTCATGCAATAAACATACGGAAATCAGGTACAGACACATAGAAGTTTATTGCACAAACAAAAAGCAGGGAAGGCAGCACAGACAAAACATGAGCTCTATGTACCGTCAGCACAGTGGGAGAAAACCCCCACTGCGCCACTGTCTAGTAATACTCCAGAGGGGCGTGACTAAGCAACTCCTGGTGTTCACTAGAGCCCTAGATGGTAGGGTTAGACTTTGCCGCAGGAAGTTGCCAGGGTCCACTCTGGAGCGTGAACTAGACAGTGACAGCAGGATCAAATGGACAACAGGTACCAGAAGGTACCGACGGCACATAGGCAAACATAACAGACAGGCAAAAACAAAACAGGGGATCTAATAATACAAGCAGGAGTTCACGCAAGGGAGCAGGAGTGGCAATGAGCAAAGAAGGACATGCTCCACCAGTAGTAAACTGCATGGCCTTGTCATGCCACTCTGCTGCAAAGGCTTGCTGAACACAGACATCAGAATAAACACAAAGTAACTAAAACATAACAGGCAGAACAGATAACAGAAAGACAGGAAAGAGGACGGGAAAGGACGTAAATGAACAAGTAGGGAAACCCACAGAGCACAGGCAGACAGACACGGATCCCATGGGTCAGCAGCATGGGAGAGAGAGTACAAACCAGGAGCAGGACAAGACAACACACACCAGGAGAGCTGACACAAAACTGAGGAAACCTCAGCCTTATATACAGGTTCCATGGGTGCAGCAGAGAGACCACACCCATGAAGCAGACAGAGGATTAACTCCTAATAGGCACACAGGCGAATTAACCCATAAAGAACCACAAATGACACAGGAACGGAACTTCAGCGAGGAGTGCCGTACAAGCAATGACGGAAGGTCACAGCCAGAGATAGTGGCTGTGACATAGGAGCAGTATTATAGTAGTTATATTCTTGTACATAGGAGGCAGTATTATAGTAGTTATATTCTTGTACATAGGAGCAGTATTATAGTAGTTATAGTCTTGTACATAGGAGCAGTATTATAGTAGTTATATTCTTGTACATAAGAGCAGTATTATAGTAGTTATATTCTTGTACATAGGAGCAGTATTATAGCAGTTATATTCTTGTACATAGGAGCAGTATTATAGTAGTTATATTCTTGTACATAGGAGCAGTATTATAGTAGTTATATTCTTGTACATAGGAGGCAGTATTATAGTAGTTATATTCTTGTACATAGGAGCAGTATTATAGTAGTTATATTCTTGTACATAGGAGGCAGTATTATAGTAGTTATATTCTTGTACATAGGAGCAGTATTATAGTAGTTATATTCTTGTACATAGGAGCAGTATTATAGTAGTTATATTCTTGTACATAGGAGGCAGTATTATAGTAGTTATATTCTTGTACATAGAAGGTAGTATTATACTAGTTATATTCTTGTACATAGGAGCAGTATTATACTAGTTATATTCTTGTACATAGGAGCAGTATTATAGTAGGTATATTCTTGTACATAGGAGGCAGTATTATAGTAGGTATATTCTTGTACATAGGAGGCAGTATTATAGTAGGTATATTCTTGTACATAGGAGGCAGTATTATAGTAGTTATAGTCTTGTACATATGAGCAGTATTATAGTAGTTATATTCTTGTACATAGCAGGCAGTATTATAGTAGGTATATTCTTGTACATAGGAGGCAGTATTATAGTAGTTATATTCTTGTATATAGGAGCAGTATTATAGTAGTTATATTCTTGTACATAGAAGGTAGTATTATACTAGTTATAGTCTTGTACATAGGAGCAGTATTATAGTAGTTATATTCTTGTACATAGGAGCAGTATTATAGTAGTTATATTCTTGTACATAGGAGGCAGTATTATAGTAGTTATATTCTTGTACATAGGAGGCAGTATTATAGTAGTTATATTCTTGTACATAGGAGCAGTATTATAGTAGTTATATTCTTGTACATAGGAGGCAGTATTATAGTAGTTATATTCTTTTACATAGGACGGAAGCAGTATTATAGTAGTTATATTCTTTTACATAGGACGGAGGCAGTATTATAGTAGTTATATTCTTGTACATAGGAGCAGTATTATAGTAGTTATATTCTTGTACATAGGAGCAGTATTATAGTAGTTATATTCCTGTACATAGGAGCAGTATTATAGTAGTTATATTCTTGTACATAGGAGCAGTATTATAGTAGTTATATTCTTGTACATAGGAGCAGTATTATAGTAGTTATATTCTTGTACATAGGAGCAGTATTATAGTAGGTATATTCTTGTACATAGGAGGCAGTATTATAGTAGTTATATTCTTGTACATAGGAGGCAGTATTATAGTAGTTATATTCTTGTACATAGGAGCAGTATTATAGTAGTTATATTCTTGTACATAGGAGCACTATTATAGTAGTTATATTCTTGTACATAGGAGCAGTATTATAGTAGGTATATTCTTGTACATAGGAGCAGTATTATAGTAGTTATATTCTTGTACATAGGAGCACTATTATAGTAGTTATATTCTTGTACATAGGAGCAGTATTATAGTAGGTATATTCTTGTACATAGGAGCAGTATTATAGTAGTTATATTCTTGTACATAGGAGGCAGTATTATAGTAGTTATATTCTTGTACATAGGAGCAGTATTATAGTAGTTATATTCTTTTACATAGGAGCAGTATTATAGTAGTTATATTCTTGTACATAGGAGGCAGTATTATAGTAGTTATATTCTTGTACATAGGAGGCAGTAGTATAGTAGTTATATTCTTGTACATAGGAGCACTATTATAGTAGTTATATTCTTGTACATAGGAGCAGTATTATAGAAGGTATATTCTTGTACATAGGAGCAGTATTATAGTAGTTATATTCTTGTACATAGGAGCAGTATTATAGTAGGTATATTCCTGTACATAGGAGCAGTATTATAGTAGTTATATTCTTGTACATAGGAGGCAGTATTATAGTAGTTATATTCTTGTACATAGGAGCAGTATTATAGTAGGTATATTCTTGTACATAGGAGGCAGTATTATAGTAGTTATATTCTTGTACATAGGAGCAGTATTATAGTAGGTATATTCTTGTACATAGGAGGCAGTATTATAGTAGTTATATTCTTGTACATAGGAACAGTATTATAGTAGATATATTCTTGTACATAGGAGCACTATTATAGTAGTTATATTCTTGTACATAGGAGCAGTATTATAGTAGGTATATTCTTGTACATAGGAGCAGTATTATAGTAGGTATATTCTTGTACATAGGAGCAGTATTATAGTAGTTATATTCTTGTACATAGGAGCAGTATTATATTAGGTATATTCTTGTACATAGGAGGCAGTATTATAGTAGTTATATTCTTGTACATAGGAGCAGTATTATAGTAGGTATATTCTTGTACATAGGAGGCAGTATTATAGTAGTTATATTCTTGTACATAGGAGCAGTATTATAGTAGGTATATTCTTGTACATAGGAGGCAGTATTATAGTAGTTATATTCTTGTACATAGGAGCAGTATTATAGTAGGTATATTCTTGTACATAGGAGCAGTATTATAGTAGTTATATTCTTGTACATAGGAGCAGTATTATAGTAGGTATATTCTTGTACATAGGAGCAGTATTATAGTAGGTATATTCTTGTACATAGGAGCAGTATTATAGTAGTTATATTCTTGTACATAGGAGCAGTATTATAGTAGTTATATTCTTGTACATAGGAGGCAGTATTATAGTAGTTATATTCCTGTACATAGGAGCAGTATTATAGTAGTTATATTCTTGTACATAGGAGGCAGTATTATAGTAGTTATATTCTTGTACATAGGAGGCAGTATTATAGTAGTTATATTCTTGTACATAGGAGCAGTATTATAGTAGTTATATTCTTGTACATAGGAGGCAGTATTATAGTAGTTATATTCCTGTACATAGGAGGCAGTATTATAGTAGTTATATTCTTGTACATAGGAGCAGTATTATAGTAGGTATATTCTTGTACATAGGAGGCAGTATTATAGTAGTTATATTCTTGTACATAGGAGCAGTATTATAGTAGTTATATTCCTGTACATAGGAGGCAGTATTATAGTAGTTATATTCTTGTACATAGGAGCAGTATTATAGTAGGTATATTCTTGTACATAGGAGGCAGTATTATAGTAGTTATATTCTTGTACATAGGAGCAGTATTATAGTAGTTATATTCCTGTACATAGGAGGCAGTATTATAGTAGTTATATTCTTGTACATAGGAGCAGTATTATAGTAGTTATATTCCTGTACATAGGAGGCAGTATTATAGTAGTTATATTCTTGTACATAGGAGGCAGTATTATAGTAGTTATATTCTTGTACATAGGAGGCAGTATTATAGTAGTTATATTCTTGTACATAGGAGCAGTATTATAGTAGTTATATTCTTGTACATAGGAGGCAGTATTATAGTAGTTATATTCCTGTACATAGGAGCAGTATTATAGTAGGTATATTCTTGTACATAGGAGGCAGTATTATAGTAGTTATATTCTTGTACATAGGAGCAGTATTATAGTAGTTATATTCCTGTACATAGGAGGCAGTATTATAGTAGTTATATTCTTGTACATAGGAGCAGTATTATAGTAGTTATATTCCTGTACATAGGAGGCAGTATTATAGTAGTTATATTCTTGTACATAGGAGCAGTATTATAGTAGGTATATTCTTGTACATAGGAGGCAGTATTATAGTAGTTATATTCTTGTAGTATACTAGCTTCGCCATGTTTCCATTCACATGCATGCTGTAGTGTGGTGCAGATTATTAGAGGTAACCCTGCCTGAGTTGTGCATTTACTTCTCGCCGCTCTTATATCCATCATGAAGAGGGAAGAATTAGCCGAGAAGAGCATCTCTAGGCTCACGTGAGACCTGGAGTCCACAGACATAATACAGGTAATGAGGTTTGCAGTAGGCGAGGACTCTTCACTGTGGCATAAAGTCAAGAGCTTTGATGCTGGAGAGGGTTAAGTGTGGAGCAGGAGACTCTGGGTGACGTTTTGGGCGGGTGGGGGGGGGGGGGGGCTTTTATTAAAGTATGTGGAGTAAGAACACAGCCCACTCAGGAGAATGAAAGGCCCTCTCCACTAATGGTGCTGCTCCCAGCAGGTGAGAAATCCCATTGTGGGGACAATAATGGACTCAGCTGAGTTATTATCAGAGCAGAGCGGAAGCGTCCGTGACCGTCTCCACCTCCTCCTCAGGTAGCGGCAGCTAATGAAAATAATGCGCACAATGCTGGAGCCGCCACACCAAGGCCACTTACCAACTCCCTGCATTTACCTTGTAGTACCTACCTTGCACCTCTCTGACCCCATTAAAGCAGAGCAGAACTCCCGCAACACGCTGAGGAATCGATTTACCAGCGGCTTTATGCGCATCACAAATAACCGCAGCGCCATTGTCAACAGCCTTGTTTGTATTGTCTCCACATGACAAGGACGAGGCACCGGCGATTAGCACTGCAGCCGCAATTCCACTTATTGTGATCGGCCTCATTCTCTGTAAGCTGTTGACATCTTGGTAGATATTATATGAAGCCCTCGGCCATGACGTCTGTGGCGGCACCAGGTCACCAAGCAAAGAGCGGGCAGAAGGGCCCAGGTGGCCATCGAAGAGCAGAAACTGACTGATAATAGGATTACTGGAGGAATCACACATCTGACTGATAATAGGATTACTGGAGGAATCACACAACTGACTGATAATAGGATTACTGGAGGAATCACACAACTGACTGATAATGGGATTACTGGAGGAATCACACAACTGACTGATAATAGGATTACTGGAGGAATCACACAACTGACTGATAATAGGATTACTGGAGGAATCACACAACTGACTGATAATAGGATTACTGGAGGAATCACACAACTGACTGATAATAGGATTACTGGAGGAATCACACAACTGACTGATAATAGGATTACTGGAGGAATCACACAACTGACTGATAATGGGATTACTGGAGGAATCACACAACTGACTGATAATAGGATTACTGGAGGAATCACACAACTGACTGATAATGGGATTACTGGAGGAATCACACAACTGACTGATAATAGGATTACTGGAGGAATCACGCAACTGATTGATAATAGGATTACTGGAGGAATCACACAACTGACTGATAATAGGATTACTGGAGGAATCACACAACTGACTGATAATAGGATTACTGGAGGAATCACACAACTGACTGATAATAGGATTACTGGAGGAATCACACAACTGACAGATAATAGGATTACTGGAGGAATCACACAACTGACTGATAATAGGATTACTGGAGGAATCACACAACTGACTGATAATAGGATTACTGGAGGAATCACACAACTGACTGATAATAGGATTACTGGAGGAATCACACAACTGACAGATAATAGGATTACTGGAGGAATCACACAACTGACTGATAATAGGATTACTGGAGGAATCACACAACTGACTAATAATAGGATTACTGGAGGAATCACACAACTGACTGATAATGGGATTACTGGAGGAATCACACAACTGACTGATAATAGGATTACTGGAGGAATCACACAACTGACTGATAATGGGATTACTGGAGGAATCACACAACTGACTGATAATAGGATTACTGGAGGAATCACACAACTGACTGATAATGGGATTACTGGAGGAATCACACAACTGACTGATAATATGATTACTGGAGGAATCACACAACTGACTGATAATAGGATTACTGGAGGAATCACACAACTGACTGATAATAGGATTACTGGAGGAATCACACAACTGACTGATAATGGGATTACTGGAGGAATCACACAACTGACTGATAATGGGATTACTGGAGGAATCACACAACTGACTGATAATGGGATTACTGGAGGAATCACACAACTGACTGATAATGGGATTACTGGAGGAATCACACAACTGACTGATAATAGGATTACTGGAGGAATCACACAACTGACTGATAATAGGATTACTGGAGGAATCACACAACTGACTGATAATGGGATTACTGGAGGAATCACACAACTGACTGATAATAGGATTACTGGAGGAATCACACAACTGACTGATAATAGGATTACTGGAGGAATCACACAACTGACTGATAATAGGATTACTGGAGGAATCACACAACTGACTGATAATAGGATTACTGGAGGAATCACACAACTGACTGATAATAGGATTACTGGAGGAATCACACATCTGACTGATAATAGGATTACTGGAGGAATCACACAACTGACTGATAATAGGATTCCTAGAGGAATCGCACAACTGACTGATAATAGGATTACTGGAGGAATCACACAACTGACTGATAATAGGATTACTGCAGGAATCACACAACTGACTGATAATAGGATTACTGGAGGAATCACACAACTGACTGATAATAGGATTACTGGAGGAATCACACAACTGACTGATAATAGGATTACTGGAGGAATCACACAACTGACTGATAATAGGATTACTGGAGGAATCACACAACTGACTGATAATAGGATTACTGGAGGAATCACACAACTGAATGATAATAGGATTACTGGAGGAATCACACAACTGACTGATTGCGGGTCCGCAACACACCTAGCCGGCACCCCCATAGAAATGCCTATTCTTGTCCGCAAGCTGCGGACAAGAATAGGACATGCTCTATCTTTTTGCGGAGCTGCGGACCCGAAGATCGGGGCCGCGCTCCGCAAATACGGATGCGGACAGCTGTCCGCATCCATTCCGTCCCCATAGAAAATGAATGGGTCCGCACCCTTTCCGCAAAATTGCGGAACGGATGCGGACCCATTTGCGGTCCTGTGAATGTACCCTAAAAAAAACAAAAAAACAAATATTCGAAATATTCGTGAATTATTGAAGTGCCGATATTCGCAAAAAAAATTCGATATTCGAATATTCGCGCTCAACACTATATGCTATTTGTGTATAACAAACATATTTCACATGAACACTTACAGTTACAGTTACTTGGCTTGGTCCTTGGGGATCTCGGACGCCACTTCCACACTCGGTCGGGGGCTCGGCGGAGCTGATGTTGTGCTTTATCCTAATGAGAAAGATTTCATAATAAGGATTTGGAGAAGGGGCAGAGGGATAGCAGAGCAGGGAGAGGCTGGTGCTGCTACTAGGGGGTCATACCATGGGGGAGTAATAAAGCCCACCATAATGCCCCCCAGTAGAAATAATTCTCCTTATAATGTGACAGTGCAAAAATACCCCCTTGTAATGCCCCTAGTTGAGCTAATGTCCCCCATAATGTGCCAGTATAAAATACCCCTATATAGTGCACCAGTAAATGCCCCCATAGTGCTCCTCTCCCCTCTTCCTCCTAATGCCCCCCATAATCTACCAGTATAAAATGCCCCATGTATTGTGCCCCAG
Organism: Bufo bufo; assembly: GCF_905171765.1. Classification (NCBI taxonomy): domain Eukaryota; kingdom Metazoa; phylum Chordata; class Amphibia; order Anura; family Bufonidae; genus Bufo; species Bufo bufo. The sequence continues at coordinate 4,084,316 of NC_053394.1, read as the reverse complement.
TAGATGCCCTCAGTGTCCCCCATAATTTTCAAGTATAAAATACCCCTTCTCAGTGCCCCCTGTAGATGACTCCATAGTACTCCTCTCCCCCTTCCCCATAGTACCCACCATAATGTGTCCCAGTATAAAATGCCCCTATACAGAGCCCTCTATATAAAATACCCCTTCTTTGTGGCCTCAGTAGATGCCCCTATAGTGCCCACCAATAACGTGCCAGTAATAAGTGCCCCCAATAACGTGCCAGTAATAAGTGCCCCCAATAGCGTGCCAGTAATAAGTGCCCCATCACGTGCCAGTAACAAGAGCCCCCCAATGTGCCAGTAATAAGAGCCCAGCCCCCCATCACGTGCCAGTAATAAGAGCCCCCCCAATGTTCCAGTAACAAGAGCCCCCCATCACGTGCCAGTAATAAGCCCCCCATCACGTGCCAGTAATAAGCCCCCCCATCACGTGCCAGTAATAAGCCCCCCCATCACGTGCCAGTAATAAGCCCCCCATCACGTGCCAGTAATAAGCCCCCCATCACGTGCCAGTAATAAGCCCCCCATCACGTGCCAGTAATAATCCCCTCATCATGTGCCAGTAATAAGCCCCCCCAATGTGCCAGTAATAAGCCCCCCTAATGTGCCAGTAAAACTATTGTACAAAAAAATAAATAAACACTTATACTTACCTCCGATGCAGGCAGGCCTCTTCCGGCCTGTGTCCCACGCTGTATGGCTCAGGCGGCGCGATGACATCATCGTGCCGCCTGCACCGGCCTCTGATAGGCTGCAGGCACTAGGCCGGCAGCCTATCAGAGGAAGGGGAAGGGACACGCCTCTCCCTCCCCTGTCCCGCTGCAGCACAGCACAGGCATCTGACTATGGAGATGAGCGCAATGGAAGCGTGATGTAGGGGGGGGGGGTCGTGGCCCCCTCTGGCGACGCCACTGGGTATAGGCTGTACATAGGTATAGGCTGTATATACACTCACCTAAAGAATTATTAGTGCCCCCATACTAATACGGTGTTGGACCCCCTTTTGCCTTCAGAACTGCCTTAATTCTACGTGGCATTGATTCCACAAGGTGCTGATAGCATTCTTTAGAAATGTTGGCCCATATTGATAGGATAGCATCTTGCAGTTGATAGAGATTTGAGGGATGCACATCCAGGGCACGAAGCTCCCGTTCCACCACATCCCAAAGATGCTCTATTGGGTTGAGATCTGGTGACTGTGGGGCCATTTTAGTGCAGTGAACTCATTGTCATGTTCAAGAAACCAATGTGAGATGATTGGAGCTTTGTGACATGGAGCATTATCCTGCTGGAAGTAGCCATCAGAGGATGGAGACATGTTCTCATTCTGTTTACGCCAAATTCGGACTCTACCATTTGAATGTCTCAACAGAAATCGAGACTCATCAGACCAGGCAACATTTTTCCAGTCTTCAACAGTCCAATTTTGGTGAGCTCGTGCAAATTGTAGCCTCTTTTCCCTATTTGTAGTGGAGATGAGTGGTACCCGGTGGGGTCTTCTGCTGTTGTAGCCCATCCGCCTCAAGGTTGTGCGTGTTGTGGCTTCACAAATGCTTTGCTGCAGACCTCGGTTGTAACGAGTGGTTATTTCAGCCAACGTTGCTCTTCTATCAGCTTGAATCAGTCGGCCCATTCTCCTCTGACCTCCAGCATCCACAAGGCATTTTTGCCCACAGGACGGCCGCATACTGGATGTTTTTCCCTTTTCACACCATTCTTTGTAAACCCTAGAAATGGTTGTGCGTGAAAATTAGGGATGAGCGAACCCGAACACGGACCCGAACCCGAACATTTTCGTAAAAGTCTGGGTTCGGGTTCGGTGTTCGTCACTTTCTTGGCGCTTTTTGAAAGGCTGCAAAGCAGCCAATCAACAAGCGTCATACTACTTGCCCCAAGAGGCCATCACAGCCATGCCTACTATTGGCAAGGCTGTGATTGGCCAGTGCAGCATGTGACCCAGCTTCTATTTAAGCTGGAGTCACGTAGCGCCGCACGTCACTCTGCTCTGATCAGTGTATGGAGAGGTTGCAGCTGCTGTTAGGGCGAGATTAGGCAGGGATTAACTCAGCAAAAACACTTAATTCAGTGATCGATCTACAGCTGTGGATCATTGAACTGCTGCTATTTAATTGCTCACTGTTTTTAGGCTGCCCAGAGCGTTTTTATGTAACTTTTTTCTTGGGTGATCGGCGGCCATTTTGTGTCTTGTGGTGCGCCAGCACAAGCTGCCACCAAGTCCATTTAACCATCAATAGTGTGGTTATTTTTTTGCTATATCCTACATCAGGGGCTTGGCTGTGCTTGCTATTTTATTGAGGGGTGAAATACAATTGCCAAAATAGCAGTACCCTAAATCTGGTGTTTCAGCTGTGGCTAGCCAATTGTAATACTGTCTGCTGTCTGGCAAAGAATATATATTTTTGTTCTGGGTTGAAATACAATTCCCAACTTAGCAATTCCCTAAATCAGTGGTTTCTGCTGTATCAGGCCTACTTTAAATCTATCCATAAAAGGGTATATTAGATTGAAGGTGCGGATAGGGTTATCCTCAATAACTTCACACACACGCTACCGTGCATCTCCAAGTCTAATTCTGTCCGTAAACGTATACCTGTCACCCAGCGCCTAAATAATAGGCCTAAAATTTATATTCAGCTAAATCTGTCGTTACTGCTGTGCCTGTATTAGTGTAATACGGGACCTAAATAGATAGCCAGATAGTGTTAGGTGTCTGTAAAAAAAGGCCTGAATTTGAATTCAATACATTGGGCCAAATAATATTTTTCTTATTGTGGTGAACAGTAACAATGAGGAAAACATCTAGTAAGGGACGCGGACGCGGACGTGGACATGGTCGTGGTGGTGTTACTGGACCCTCTGGTGCTGGGAGAGGACGTGGCCGTTCTGCCACAGCCACACGTCCTAGTGTACCAACTACCTCAGGTCCCAGTAGCCAGCAGAATTTACAGCGATATTTGGTGGGGCCCAATGCCGTTCTAAGGATGGTAAGGCCTGAGCAGGTACAGGCATTAGTCAATTGGGTGGCCGACAGTGCATCCAGCACGTTCACATTATCTCCCACCCAGTCTTCTGCAGAAAGCGCACAGATGGCGCATGAAAACCAAGCCCATCAGTCTGTCACATCACCCCCATGCATATCAGGGAAACTGTCTGAGCCTCAAGTTATGCAGCAGTCTCTTATGCTGTTTGAAGACTCTGCTGGCAGGGTTTCCCAAGGGCATCCACCTAGCCCTTCCCCAGCGGTGGAAGACATAGAATGCAGTGACGCACAACCACTTATGTTTCCTGATGATGAGGACATGGGAATACCACCTCAGCACGTTTCTGATGATGACGAAACACAGGTGCCAACTGCTGCGTCTTTCTGCAGTGTGCAGACTGAACAGGAGGTCAGGGATCAAGACTGGGTGGAAGACGATGCAGGGGACGATGAGGTCCTAGACCCCACATGGAATGAAGGTCGTGCCACTGACTTTCAGAGTTCGGAGGAAGAGGCAGTGGTGAGACCGAGCCAACAGCGTAGCAAAAGAGGGAGCAGTGTGCAAAATCAGAACACCCGCCGCCAAGAGAGTCCGTCTACTATTGACCGCCGCCATCTGGGACCCAGCACCCCAAAGGCAGCTTCAAGGAGTTCCCTGGCATGGCACTTCTTCAAACAATGTGCTGACGACAAGACCCGAGTGGTTTGCACGCTGTGCCATCAGAGCCTGAAGCGAGGCATTAACGTTCTGAACCTTAGCACAACCTGCATGACCAGGCACCTGCATGCAAAGCATGAACTGCAGTGGAGTAAACACCTTAAAAACAAGGAAGTCACTCAGGCTCCCCCTGCTACCTCTTCTGCTGCTGCCGCCTCGGCCTCTTCTGCTGCTGCCGCCGCCTCGGCCTCTTCCTCTGCCTCTGGAGGAATGTTGGCACCTGCCGCCCAGCAAACAGAGGATGTGCCACCAACACCACCACCACCTGCGTCACCAAGCATCTCAACCATGTCACACGGCAGCGTTCAGCTCTCCATCTCACAAACATTTGAGAGAAAGCGTAAATTCCCACCTAGCCACCCTCGATCCCTGGCCCTGAATGCCAGCATTTCTAAACTACTGGCCTATGAAATGCTGTCATTTAGGCTGGTGGACACAGACAGCTTCAAACAGCTCATGTCACTTGCTGTCCCACAGTATGTTGTTCCCAGCCGCCACTACTTCTCCAAGAGAGCCGTGCCTTCCCTGCACAAACAAGTATCCGATAAAATCAAGTGTGCACTGCGCAACGCCATCTGTGGCAAGGTCCACCTAACCACAGATACGTGGACCAGTAAGCACGGCCAGGGACGCTATATCTCCCTAACTGCACACTGGGTAAATGTAGTGGCGGCTGGGCCCCAGGCGGAGAGCTGTTTGGCGCACGTCCTTCCGCCACCAAGGATCGCAGGGCAACATTCTTTGCCTCCTGTCTCCTCCTCCTCCTACTCAGCTTCCTCCTCCTCTTCTTCCACCTGCTCATCCAGTCAGCCACACACCTTCACCACCAACTTCAGCACAGCCCGGGGTAAACGTCAGCAGGCCGTTCTGAAACTCATATGTTTGGGGGACAGGCCCCACACCGCACAGGAGTTGTGGCGGGGTATAGAACAACAGACCGACGAGTGGTTGCTGCCAGTGAGCCTCAAGCCTGGCCTGGTGGTGTGCGATAATGGGCGAAATCTCGTTGCAGCTCTGGGACTAGCCGGTTTGACGCACATCCCTTGCCTGGCGCATGTGCAGAATTTGGTGGTGCAGAAGTTCATTCACAACTACCCCGACATGTCAGAGCTGCTGCATAAAGTGCGGGCCGTCTGTTCGCGCTTCCGGCGTTCACACCCTGCTGCTGCTCGCCTGTCTGCTCTACAGCGAAACTTCGGCCTTCCCGCTCACCGCCTCATATGCGACGTGCCCACCAGGTGGAACTCCACCTTGCACATGCTGGACAGACTGTGCGAGCAGCAGCAGGCCATAGTGGAGTTTCAGCTGCAGCACGCACGGGTCAGTCGCACTGCGGATCAGACCCACTTCACCACCAATGACTGGGCCTCCATGCGAGACCTGTGTGCCCTGTCGAGTACTCCACCAACATGGCCAGTGGCGAGGACGCCGTTATCAGCGTTACTATCCCACTTCTATGTCTCCTTGAGAAAACACTTAGGGCGATGATGGAAGAGGAGGTGGCCCAGGAGGAGGAAGAGGAGGAAGAGGGGTCATTTTTAGCACTTTCAGGCCAGTCTCTTCGAAGTGACTCAGAGGGAGGTTTTTTGCAACAGCAGAGGCCAGGTACAAATGTGGCCAGACAGGGCCCACTACTGGAGGACGAGGAGGACGAGGATGAGGAGGAGGTGGAGGAGGATGAGGATGAAGCATGTTCACAGCGGGGTGGCACCCAAAGCAGCTCGGGCCCATCACTGGTGCGTGGCTGGGGGGAAACACAGGACGATGACGATACGCCTCCCACAGAGGACAGCTTGTCCTTACCTCTGGGCAGCCTGGCACACATGAGCGACTACATGCTGCAGTGCCTGCGCAATGACAGCAGAGTTGCCCACATTTTAACATGTGCGGACTACTGGGTTGCCACCCTGCTGGATCCCCGGTACAAAGACAATGTGCCCACCTTAATTCCCTCACTGGAGCGTGATAGGAAGATGCGCGAGTACAAGCGCACGCTGGTAGACGCGCTTCTGAGAGCATTCCCAAATGTCACAGGGGAACCAGTGGAAGCCCAAGGCGAAGGCAGAGGAGGAGCAAGAGGTCGCCAACGCAGCTGTGTCACGGCCAGCTCCTCTGAGGGCAGGGTTAGCATGGCCGACATGTGGAAAAGTTTTGTCAACACGCCACAGCTAACTGCACCACCACCTGATACGGAACGTAGGAGGCAACATTTCACTAACATGGTGGAACAGTACCTGTGCACACCCCTCCACGTACTGACTGATGGTTCGGCCCCATTCAACTTCTGGGTCTCCAAATTGTCCACGTGGCCAGAGCTAGCCTTTTATGCCTTGGAGGTGCTGGCCTGCCCGGCGGCCAGCGTTTTGTCTGAACGTGTATTCAGCACGGCAGGAGGCGTCATTACAGACAAACGCAGCCGCCTGTCTACAGCCAATGTGGACAAGCTGACGTTCATAAAAATGAACCAGGCATGGATCCCACAGGACCTGTCCATCCCTTGTGCAGATTAGACATTAACTACCTCCCCTTAACAATATATTATTCTACTCCAGGGCACTTCCTCATTCAATACTATTTTTAATTTCATTTTACCATTATATTGTGGGGCAACCCAAAGTTGAATGAACCTCTCCTCTGTCTGGGTGCCGGGGCCTAAATATGTGACAGTGGCCTGTTCCAGTGGTGGGTGACGTGAAGCCTGATTCTCTGCTATGACATGAAGACAGATTCTGTGCTGACATAAGGCCAGATTCTCTGTTACGGGACCGCTCTCCTCTGTCTGGGTGCCTGGGCCTAAATGTGTGACAGTGGCCTGTTCCAGTGGTGGGTGACGTGAAGCTTGATTCTCTGCTATAACATGAAGACTGATTCTGTGCTGACATGAAGCCAGATTCTCTGTTACGGGACCTCTCTCCTCTGTCTGGGTGCCGGGGCCTAAATGTGTGACAGTGGCCTGTTCCAGTGGTGGGTGACGTGAAGCCTGATTCTCTGCTATAACATGAAGACTGATTCTGTGCTGACATGAAGCCAGATTCTCTGTTACGGGACCTCTCTCCTCTGCCTGGGTGCCTGGGCCTAAATGTGTGACAGTGGCCTGTTCCAGTGGTGGGTGACGTGAAGCCTGATTCTCTGCTATGACATGAAGACTGATTCTCTGCTATGGGACCTCTCTCCAATTGATATTGGTTAATTTTTATATATTTTATTTTTATTTTAATTTATTTCCCTATCCACATTTGTTTGCAGGGGATTTACCTACATGTTGCTGCCTTTTGCAGCCCTCTAGCTCTTTCCTGGGCTGTTTTACAGCCTTTTTAGTGCCAAAAAGTTTGGGTCCTCATTGACTTCAATGGGGTTCGGGTTCGGGGCGAAGTTCGGGTCGGGTTCGGATCCCGACACGAACATTTCCGGGAAGTTCGGCCGAACTTCTCGAACCCGAACATCAAGGTGTTCGCTCAACTCTAGTGAAAATCCCAGTAACTGAGCAGATTGTGAAATACTCAGACCGGCCCGTCTGGCACCAACAACCATGCCACGCTCAAAATGGCTTAAATCCCCTTTCTTTCCCATTCTGACATTCAGTTTGGAGTTCAGGAGATTGTCTTGACCAGGAGCACCCCCCGAAATGCATTGAAGCAACTGCCATGGGATTGGATGACTAGATAATTGCATCAATGAGAAATAGAACAGGTGTTCCTAATAATTCTTTAGGTGAGTGTAGGTGTAGGCTGTATATAGGTGTAGGCTGTACATAGGTGTAGGCTGTGTATAGGTGTAGGCTGTGTATAGGTGTAGGCTGTACATAGGTGTAGGCTGTATATGGGTGTAGGCTGTACATAGGTGTAGGCTGTATATAGGTGTAGGCTGTACATAGGTGTAGGCTGTACATAGGTGTAGGCTGTATATAGGTGTAGGTTGTATATAGGTGTAGGCTGTACATACAGTCAGGTCCATAAATATTGGGACATCAACACAATTCTAAATTTTTTGGCTCTATACACCACCACAACGGATTTAAAATTAAACAAACAAGATGTGCTTTACCTGCAGACTGTCGGCTGTAATCTGAGGGTATTTACATCCAAATCAGGTGAACGGTGCAGGAATTACAGCAGTTTCCATATGTGCCTCCCACTTGTTAAGGGACCAAAAGTAATGGGACAGAATAATAATCATAAATCAAACTTTCACTTTTTAATACTTGGTTGCAAATCCTTTGCAGTCAATTACAGCCTGAAGTCTGGAACGCATAGACATCACCAGACGCTGGTTCCATCCCTGGTGATGCTCTGCCAGGCCTCTACTGCAACTGTCTTCAGCTCCTGCTTGTTCTTGGGGCATTTTTCCTTCAGTTTTGTCTTCAGCAAGTGAAATGCTCAATCGGATTCAGGTCCGGTGATTGACTCGGCCATTGTATAACATTCCACTTCTTTCCCTTATAATCTCTTTGGTTGCTTTTGCAGTATGCTTTGGGTCATTGTCCATCTGCACTGTGAAGTGCCGTCCAATGAGTTCTGAAGCATTTGGCTGAATATCAGCAGATAATATTGCCTGAAACACTTCAGAATTCATCCTGCTGCTTCTGTCAGCAGTCACATCATCAATAAATATAAGAGAATCAGTTCCATTGGCAGCCATACATGCCCACGCCATGACACTACCACCACCATGCTTCACTGATGAGGTGGTATGCTTAGGATCATGAGCAGTTCCTTTCCTTCTCCATACTCTTCTCTTCCCATCGCTCTGGTACAAGTTGATCTTGGTCTCATCTGTCCATAGGATGTTGTTCCAGAACTGTGAAGGCTTTTTTAGATGTCCTTTGGCAAACTCTAATCTGGCCTTCCTGTTTTTGAGACTCACCAATGGTTTACATCTTGTGGTGAACCCTCTGTATTCACTCTGGTGAAGTCTTCTCCTGATTGTTGACTCTGACACACATACACCTACCTCCTGGAGAGTGTTCCTGATCCGGCCAACTGTTGTGAAGAGGGTTTTCTTCACCAGGGAAAGAATTCTTCGCTCATCCACCACAGTTGTTTTCCGTGGTCTTCCGGGTCTTTTGGTGTTGCTGAGCTCACCGCTGCGTTCCTTCTTTGTAAGAATGTTCCAAACAGTTGTTTTGGCCGCGTCTAATGTTTTTTCTATCTCTCTGATGGGTTTGTGGTGTTTTTCAGCCTAATGATGGCTTCACTGATGGTGACAGCTCTTTGGATCTCATCTTGAGAGTTGACAGCAACAGATTCCAAATGCAGATAGCAGACTGGAAATGACCTCTGGACCTTTTATCTGCTCATTGTAATTGGGATAATGAGGGAATAACACACACCCGGCCATGGAACAGCTGAGAAGACAGTTGTCCCATTACTTTTGGTCCCTTAACAAGTGGGAGGCACATATGCAAACTGCTGTAATTCCTGCACCGTTCACCTGATTTGGATGTAAATCCCCTCAGATTACAGCTGACAGTCGGCAGGTAAAGCACATCTTGTCCGTTTCATCTCACATCCATTGTGGTGATGTATAGAGCCAAACATGTTAGTATTGTGTCCATGTCCCAATATTTATGGACCTGACTGTAGGTATAGGTTGTATATAAGTGCAGGGCATGCTGCTGCAGAACACAAGGGGTGAAACCACTGGCAGGAACACACCATCCCAATGATAGACGATCACTGGGATAGGATTGTGTTCTGCAGCAGCACGCCCTCCAGGTCTGCCCCTACTCCCAGCATAGTTATGTAGCGGGTGCAGCAGGCAGCTCTCAGTCTCAGGAGGGAGTCTAGCTTCTAAGATGGTGACAACGCCGCTCCTCTTCAGTCAGAAAAAGGAGGAGGCCGCAGCAGTGGTGCGGGGAATATGTGGTAGGCGGCGCCCCACTTACCTCGCACACAGGAGGAAGTTTGGAAGAACTCATCAATACTATGGGCAAGTGTGTGAGCATTTTGCAAGGCGGGTGAGCGGGCGCGCTGAGCGGACATAGTAAACTTGTGAGTGGGGACACAATAATTGCTGCGAGGCCGCTCACATGCGCAGCTTAGAGGGAACACTGCCCAACCCCATTTCTGCTGGGTCTTGCTGACTTGGACTCTTTTGTCCACTACTTGGTTGCATTAACCCCTCAGTGACCACGCTGCTTTACCTTGAATTACAATACTGTGCACTTCCTGATAGTCCAGGTCCTTCCTGCTGATGGTGTCCCTGCGAAGTCTGTGTCTCTCTCTCTCTCTGCGGAGTCCGTGTCTCTCTCTCTCTCTGCGGAGTCCGTCTCTCTCTCTCTGCGAAGTCTGTGTGTCTCTCTCTCTGCAGAGTCTGTGTCTTTCTCTCTCTGCGAAGTCTGTGTCTCTCTCTCTCTGCGTAGTCTGTGTGTCTCTCTCTCTGCAGAGTCTGTGTCTTTCTCTCTCTGCGAAGTCTGTGTCTCTCTCTCTCTGCGTAGTCTGTGTCTCTCTCTCTCTCTGCGGAGTCTGTCTCTCTCTCTCTCTCTCTGTGGAGTCCGTCTCTCTCTCTCTCTCTCTCTGTGGAGTCTGTCTCTCTCTCTCTCTCTCTCTCTCTGTGGAGTCTGTGTCTCTCTCTCTCTCTGTGGAGTCCGTCTCTCTCTCTCTCTGTGGAGTCCGTCTCTCTCTCTCTCTGTGGAGTCCGTCTCTCTCTCTCTCTCTGTGGAGTCCGTCTCTCTCTCTCTCTCTCTCTGTGGAGTCCGTCTCTCTCTCTCTCTCTCTGCGGAGTCTGTCTCTCTCTCTCTCTCTCTGTGGAGTCCGTCTCTCTCTCTCTCTCTCTGTGGAGTCTGTCTCTCTCTCTCTCTCTCTCTCTGTGGAGTCTGTGTCTCTCTCTCTCTCTGTGGAGTCCGTCTCTCTCTCTCTCTGTGGAGTCCGTCTCTCTCTCTCTCTGTGGAGTCCGTCTCTCTCTCTCTCTCTGTGGAGTCCGTCTCTCTCTCTCTCTCTGTGGAGTCTGTCTCTCTCTCTCTCTGCGGAGTCTGTCTCTCTCTCTCTCTGCGGAGTCCGTCTCTCTCTCTCTCTCTCTGTGGAGTCCGTCTCTCTCTCTCTGTGGAGTCCGTCTCTCTCTCTCTCTCTGTGGAGTCCGTCTCTCTCTCTCTCTCTGTGGAGTCCGTCTCTCTCTCTCTCTCTGTGGAGTCCGTCTCTCTCTCTCTCTCTGTGGAGTCCGTCTCTCTCTCTCTCTCTGTGGAGTCCGTCTCTCTCTCTCTGCGGAGTCCGTCTCTCTCTCTCTGCGGAGTCCGTCTCTCTCTCTCTGCGGAGTCCGTCTCTCTCTCTCTCTGTGGAGTCCGTCTCTCTCTCTCTGTGGAGTCTGTCTCTCTCTCTCTGTGGAGTCCGTCTCTCTCTCTCTCTCTGTGGAGTCCGTCTCTCTCTCTCTCTCTGTGGAGTCCGTCTCTCTCTCTCTCTCTGTGGAGTCCATCTCTCTCTCTGTGGAGTCCGTCTCTCTCTCTCTCTCTCTGCGTAGTCTGTGTCTCTCTCTCTCTCTGTGGAGTCCGTCTCTCTCTCTCTCTGCGGAGTCCGTCTCTCTCTCTCTGTGGAGTCCGTCTCTCTCTCTCTCTCTCTGTGGAGTCAGTCTCTCTCTCTCTCTGTGGAGTCCGTCTCTCTCTCTCTCTGCGTAGTCTGTGTCTCTCTCTCTCTCTGTGGAGTCCGTCTCTCTCTCTCTCTGCGGAGTCCGTCTCTCTCTCTCTGTGGAGTCCGTCTCTCTCTCTCTCTCTGTGGAGTCCGTCTCTCTCTCTCTCTCTGTGGAGTCCGTCTCTCTCTCTCTCTTTGTGGAGTCCGTCTCTCTCTCTCTCTTTGTGGAGTCCGTCTCTCTCTCTCTGTGGAGTCCGTCTCTCTCTCTCTGTGGAGTCTGTCTCTCTCTCTCTCTGTGGAGTCTGTCTCTCTCTCTCTCTGTGGAGTCCGTCTCTCTCTCTCTCTGTGGAGTCCGTCTCTGTCTCTCTCTCTCTGTGGAGTCCGTCTCTCTCTCTCTCTGTGGAGTCCGTCTCTGTCTCTCTCTCTCTGTGGAGTCCGTCTCTCTCTCTATCTCTCTGTGGAGTCCGTCTCTCTCTCTATCTCTCTGTGGAGTCCGTCTCTCTCTCTCTGTGGAGTCCGTCTCTCTCTCTCTCTCTGTGGAGTCCGTCTCTCTCTCTCTCTCTCTCTCTCTGTGGAGTCCGTCTCTCTCTCTCTGTGGAGTCCGTCTCTCTCTCTCTGTGGAGTCCGTCTCTCTCTCTCTGTGGAGTCCGTCTCTCTCTCTCTCTGTGGAGTCCGTCTCTCTCTCTCTCTCTCTGTGGAGTCCGTCTCTCTCTCTCTCTGTGGAGTCCGTCTCTCTCTCTCTCTCTGTGGAGTCCGTCTCTCTCTCTCTCTCTCTCTGTGGAGTCCGTCTCTCTCTCTCTCTCTGTGGAGTCCGTCTCTCTCTCTCTCTGTGGAGTCCGTCTCTCTCTCTCTCTCTCTCTCTGTGGAGTCCGTCTCTCTCTCTCTCTCTGTGGAGTCCGTCTCTCTCTCTCTCTGTGGAGTCCGTCTCTCTCTCTCTCTCTCTCTCTGTGGAGTCCGTCTCTCTCTCTCTGTGGAGTCCTTCTCTCTCTCTCTCTCTCTCTGTGGAGTCCGTCTCTCTCTCTCTCTCTGTGGAGTCCGTCTCTCTCTCTCTCTCTCTCTCTCTGCGGAGTCCGTCTCTCTCTCTGCGGAGTCCGTCTCTCTCTCTCTCTGTGGAGTCCGTCTCTCTCTCTGTGGAGTCCGTCTCTCTCTCTCTCTGTGGAGTCCGTCTCTCTCTCTCTCTCTGTGGAGTCCGTCTCTCTCTCTCTGCGTAGTCTGTGTCTCACTCTCTCTCTCTGTGGAGTCCTTCTCTCTCTCTCTCTCTCTCTCTCTCTCTCTGTGGAGTCCGTCTCTCTCTCTCTCTCTCTCTGTGGAGTCCGTCTCTCTCTCTCTGTGGAGTCCGTCTCTCTCTCTCTCTCTGTGGAGTCCGTCTCTCTCTCTCTGTGGAGTCCGTCTCTCTCTCTCTCTGTGGAGTCCGTCTCTCTCTCTGTGGAGTCCGTCTCTCTCTCTCTCTGTGGAGTCCGTCTCTCTCTCTCTCTCTGTGGAGTCCGTCTCTCTCGCTCTCTGTGGAGTCCGTCTCTCTCTCTCTCTGTGGAGTCCGTCTCTCTCTCTCTCTGTGGAGTCCGTCTCTCTCTCTCTCTCTCTGTGGAGTCCGTCTCTCTCTCTCTCTCTGTGGAGTCCGTCTCTCTCTCTCTCTCTCTGTGTGTGGAGTCCGTCTCTCTCTCTCTGTGGAGTCCGTCTCTCTCTCTCTCTCTGTGGAGTCCGTCTCTCTCTCTCTCTGTGGAGTCCGTCTCTCTCTCTCTGTGTGGAGTCCGTCTCTCTCTCTCTCTCTCTGTGGAGTCCGTCTCTCTCTCTCTCTCTCTGCGGAGTCCGTCTCTCTCTCTCTGTGGAGTCCGTCTCTCTCTCTCTCTCTGTGGAGTCCGTCTCTCTCTCTCTCTCTCTGTGGAGTCCGTCTCTCTCTCTCTGTGGAGTCCGTCTCTCTCTCTCTCTTTGTGGAGTCCGTCTCGCTCTCTCTCTTTGTGGAGTCCGTCTCTCTCTCTCTGTGGAGTCCGTCTCTCTCTCTCTGTGGAGTCTGTCTCTCTCTCTCTCTCTGTGGAGTCCGTCTCTGTCTCTCTCTCTCTGTGGAGTCCGTCTCTCTCTCTATCTCTCTGTGGAGTCCGTCTCTCTCTCTCTCTGTGGAGTCCGTCTCTCTCTCTCTCTCTGTGGAGTCCGTCTCTCTCTCTCTCTCTCTCTGTGGAGTCCGTCTCTCTCTCTCTGTGGAGTCCGTCTCTCTCTCTCTGTGGAGTCCGTCTCTCTCTCTCTCTCTGTGGAGTCCGTCTCTCTCTCTCTCTCTCTGTGGAGTCCGTCTCTCTCTCTCTCTCTGTGGAGTCCGTCTCTCTCTCTCTCTCTCTGTGGAGTCCGTCTCTCTCTCTCTCTCTCTCTGTGGAGTCCGTCTCTCTCTCTCTCTGTGGAGTCCGTCTCTCTCTCTCTCTCTGTGGAGTCCGTCTCTCTCTCTCTCTGTGGAGTCCGTCTCTCTCTCTCTCTCTCTGTGGAGTCCGTCTCTCTCTCTCTCTGTGGAGTCCGTCTCTCTCTCTCTCTGTGGAGTCCGTCTCTCTCTCTCTCTCTGTGGAGTCCGTCTCTCTCTCTCTGTGGAGTCCGTCTCTCTCTCTCTCTGTGGAGTCCGTCTCTCTCTCTCTCTCTGTGGAGTCCGTCTCTCTCTCTCTGTGGAGTCCTTCTCTCTCTCTCTGTGGAGTCCGTCTCTCTCTCTCTCTCTGTGGAGTCCGTCTCTCTCTCTCTGTGGAGTCCGTCTCTCTCTCTCTGTGGAGTCCGTCTCTCTCTCTCTCTCTGTGGAGTCCGTCTCTCTCTCTCTCTGTGGAGTCCGTCTCTCTCTCTCTCTGTGGAGTCCGTCTCTCTCTCTCTCTCTCTCTCTCTCTGTGGAGTCCGTCTCTCTCTCTCTCTGTGGAGTCCGTCTCTCTCTCTCTCTCTCTGTGGAGTCCGTCTCTCTCTCTCTGTGGAGTCCTTCTCTCTCTCTCTCTCTCTCTCTCTCTCTCTGTGGAGTCCGTCTCTCTCTCTCTCTCTGTGGAGTCCGTCTCTATCTCTCTCTCTCTGCGGAGTCCGTCTCACTCTCTGCGGAGTCCGTCTCTCTCTCTCTCTGTGGAGTCCGTCTCTCTCTCTCTCTCACTGTGGAGTCCGTCTCTCTCTCTCTCTGTGGAGTCCGTCTCTCTCTCTCTCTGTGGAGTCCGTCTTTCTCTCCCTCTCTCTGCGGAGTCCGTCTCTCTCTCTCTCTCTGCCGTGTCCGTCTCTCTCTCTCTGTGGAGTCCGTCTCTCTCTCTCTGTGGAGTCCGTCTCTCTCTCTCTCTTTGTGGAGTCCGTCTCGCTCTCTCTCTTTGTGGAGTCCGTCTCTCTCTCTCTCTGTGGAGTCCGTCTCTCTCTCTCTGTGGAGTCTGTCTCTCTCTCTCTCTCTCTGTGGAGTCCGTCTCTCTCTCTATCTCTCTGTGGAGTCCGTCTCTCTCTCTCTCTGTGGAGTCCGTCTCTCTCTCTCTCTCTGTGGAGTCCGTCTCTCTCTCTCTGTGGAGTCCGTCTCTCTCTCTCTGTGGAGTCCGTCTCTCTCTCTCTCTCTCTGTGGAGTCCGTCTCTCTCTCTCTCTCTCTGTGGAGTCCGTCTCTCTCTCTCTCTCTCTGTGGAGTCCGTCTCTCTCTCTCTCTCTCTGTGGAGTCCGTCTCTCTCTCTCTCTCTGTGGAGTCCGTCTCTCTCTCTCTCTCTGTGGAGTCCGTCTCTCTCTCTCTCTCTCTGTGGAGTCCGTCTCTCTCTCTCTCTGTGGAGTCCGTCTCTCTCTCTCTCTGTGGAGTCCGTCTCTCTCTCTCTCTCTGTGGAGTCCGTCTCTCTCTCTCTCTGTGGAGTCCGTCTCTCTCTCTCTGTGGAGTCCTTCTCTCTCTCTCTGTGGAGTCCGTCTCTCTCTCTCTCTCTGTGGAGTCCGTCTCTCTCTCTCTCTCTGTGGAGTCCGTCTCTCTCTCTCTGTGGAGTCCGTCTCTCTCTCTCTCTCTGTGGAGTCCGTCTCTCTCTCTCTCTCTGTGGAGTCCGTCTCTCTCTCTCTCTGTGGAGTCCGTCTCTCTCTCTCTCTGTGGAGTCCGTCTCTCTCTCTCTCTCTCTCTGTGGAGTCCGTCTCTCTCTCTCTCTCTGTGGAGTCCGTCTCTCTCTCTCTCTGTGGAGTCCGTCTCTCTCTCTCTCTCTGTGGAGTCCGTCTCTCTCTCTCTGTGGAGTCCGTCTCTCTCTCTCTGTGGAGTCCTTCTCTCTCTCTCTCTCTCTCTCTCTCTCTGTGGAGTCCGTCTCTCTCTCTCTCTCTGTGGAGTCCGTCTCTATCTCTCTCTCTCTGCAGAGTCCGTCTCACTCTCTGCGGAGTCCGTCTCTCTCTCTCTCTGTGGAGTCCGTCTCTCTCTCTCTCTCACTGTGGAGTCCGTCTCTCTCTCTCTCTGTGGAGTCCGTCTCTCTCTCTCTCTGTGGAGTCCGTCTTTCTCTCCCTCTCTCTGCGGAGTCCGTCTCTCTCTCTCTCTCTCTGCGGAGTCCGTCTCTCTCTCTCTCTCTGCGGAGTCCGTCTCTCTCTCTCTCTGCGGAGTCCGTCTCTCTCTCTCTCTGTGGAGTCCGTCTCTCTCTCTCTGTGGAGTCCATCTCTCTCCCTCTGTGGAGTCCGTCTCTCTCTCTCTCTCTGTGGAGTCCGTCTCTCTCTCTCTCTCTCTGTGGAGTCCGTCTCTCTCTCTCTGTGGAGTCCGTCTCTCTCTCTCTGTGGAGTCCGTCTCTCTCTGTGGAGTCCGTCTCTCTCTCTCTGTGGAGTCCGTCTCTCTCTCTGTGGAGTCCGTCTCTCTCTCTCTCTCTCTCTCTGCAGAGTCCGTCTCTCTCTCTCTGTGGAGTCCGTCTCTCTCTCTCTCTGTGGAGTCCGTCTCTCTCTCTCTGTGTGGAATCCGTCTCTCTCTCTCTCTGCGGAGTCCGTCTCTCTCTCTCTCTCTCTCTCTGTGGAGTCCGTCTCTCTCTCTCTGCGTAGTCTGTGTCTCTCTCTCTCTCTGTGGAGTCCGTCTCTCTCTCTCTGTGGAGTCCGTCTCTCTCTCTCTGTGGAGTCCGTCTATCTCTCTCTGTGGAGTCCGTCTCTCTCTCTCTGCGTAGTCTGTGTCTCTCTCTCTCTCTGTGGAGTCCGTCTCTCTCTCTCTCTCTCTGCGGAGTCCGTCTCTCTCTCTCTGTGGAGTCCGTCTCTCTCTCTCTGTGGAGTCCGTCTCTCTCTCTCTGTGGAGTCTATCTCTCTCTCTCTCTGTGGAGTCCGTCTCTCTCTCTCTGTGGAGTCCGTCTCTCTCTCTCTCTTTGTGGAGTCCGTCTCTCCCTCTCTCTCTCTCTGTGGAGTCCGTCTCTCTCTCTCTGTGGAGTCTGTCTCTCTCTCTCTCTCTGTGGAGTCCGTCTCTGTCTCTCTCTCTCTGTGGAGTCCGTCTCTCTCTCTCTCTCTCTGTGGAGTCCGTCTCTCTCTCTCTCTCTCTCTGTGGAGTCCGTCTCTCTCTCTTTGTGGAGTCCGTCTCTCTCTCTCTCTGTGGAGTCCGTCTCTCTCTCTCTCTCTCTGTGGAGTCCGTCTCTCTCTCTCTCTCTGTGGAGTCCGTCTCTCTCTCTCTCTCTGTGGAGTCCGTCTCTCTCTCTCTCTCTCTGTGGAGTCCGTCTCTCTCTCTCTCTGTGGAGTCCGTCTCTCTCTCTCTCTGTGGAGTCCGTCTCTCTCTCTCTCTCTGTGGAGTCCGTCTCTCTCTCTCTCTGTGGAGTCCGTCTCTCTCTCTCTGTGGAGTCCTTCTCTCTCTCTCTGTGGAGTCCGTCTCTCTCTCTCTCTCTGTGGAGTCCGTCTCTCTCTCTCTCTCTGTGGAGTCCGTCTCTCTCTCTCTGTGGAGTCCGTCTCTCTCTCTCTCTCTGTGGAGTCCGTCTCTCTCTCTCTCTCTGTGGAGTCCGTCTCTCTCTCTCTCTGTGGAGTCCGTCTCTCTCTCTCTCTGTGGAGTCCGTCTCTCTCTCTCTCTCTCTCTGTGGAGTCCGTCTCTCTCTCTCTCTCTGTGGAGTCCGTCTCTCTCTCTCTCTGTGGAGTCCGTCTCTCTCTCTCTCTCTGTGGAGTCCGTCTCTCTCTCTCTGTGGAGTCCGTCTCTCTCTCTCTGTGGAGTCCTTCTCTCTCTCTCTCTCTCTCTCTCTCTCTGTGGAGTCCGTCTCTCTCTCTCTCTCTGTGGAGTCCGTCTCTATCTCTCTCTCTCTGCAGAGTCCGTCTCACTCTCTGCGGAGTCCGTCTCTCTCTCTCTCTGTGGAGTCCGTCTCTCTCTCTCTCTCACTGTGGAGTCCGTCTCTCTCTCTCTCTGTGGAGTCCGTCTCTCTCTCTCTCTGTGGAGTCCGTCTTTCTCTCCCTCTCTCTGCGGAGTCCGTCTCTCTCTCTCTCTCTCTGCGGAGTCCGTCTCTCTCTCTCTCTCTGCGGAGTCCGTCTCTCTCTCTCTCTGCGGAGTCCGTCTCTCTCTCTCTCTGTGGAGTCCGTCTCTCTCTCTCTGTGGAGTCCGTCTCTCTCCCTCTGTGGAGTCCGTCTCTCTCTCTCTCTCTGTGAAGTCCGTCTCTCTCTCTCTCTCTCTGTGGAGTCCGTCTCTCTCTCTCTGTGGAGTCCGTCTCTCTCTCTCTGTGGAGTCCGTCTCTCTCTGTGGAGTCCGTCTCTCTCTCTCTGTGGAGTCCGTCTCTCTCTCTGTGGAGTCCGTCTCTCTCTCTCTCTCTCTCTCTGCAGAGTCCGTCTCTCTCTCTCTGTGGAGTCCGTCTCTCTCTCTCTCTGTGGAGTCCGTCTCTCTCTCTCTGTGTGGAATCCGTCTCTCTCTCTCTCTGCGGAGTCCGTCTCTCTCTCTCTCTCTCTCTCTGTGGAGTCCGTCTCTCTCTCTCTGCGTAGTCTGTGTCTCTCTCTCTCTCTGTGGAGTCCGTCTCTCTCTCTCTGTGGAGTCCGTCTCTCTCTCTCTGTGGAGTCCGTCTATCTCTCTCTGTGGAGTCCGTCTCTCTCTCTCTGCGTAGTCTGTGTCTCTCTCTCTCTCTGTGGAGTCCGTCTCTCTCTCTCTCTCTCTCTGCGGAGTCCGTCTCTCTCTCTCTGTGGAGTCCGTCTCTCTCTCTCTGAGGAGTCCGTCTCTCTCTCTCTGTGGAGTCCATCTCTCTCTCTCTCTGTGGAGTCCGTCTCTCTCTCTCTGTGGAGTCCGTCTCTCTCTCTCTCTTTGTGGAGTCCGTCTCTCCCTCTCTCTCTCTCTGTGGAGTCCGTCTCTCTCTCTCTGTGGAGTCTGTCTCTCTCTCTCTCTCTGTGGAGTCCGTCTCTGTCTCTCTCTCTCTCTGTGGAGTCCGTCTCTCTCTCTCTCTCTCTGTGGAGTCCGTCTCTCTCTCTCTCTCTGTGGAGTCCGTCTCTCTCTCTTTGTGGAGTCCGTCTCTCTCTCTCTCTGTGGAGTCCGTCTCTCTCTCTCTGTGGAGTCCGTCTCTCTCTCTCTCTCTGTGGAGTCCGTCTCTCTCTCTCTCTGTGGAGTCCGTCTCTCTCTCTCTCTCTCTGTGGAGTCCGTCTCTCTCTCTCTCTCTCTGTGGAGTCCGTCTCTCTCTCTGTGGAGTCCGTCTCTCTCTCTCTCTCTGTGGAGTCCGTCTCTCTCTCTCTCTCTCTCTCTCTCTCTGTGGAGTCCGTCTCTCTCTCTCTCTCTGTGGAGTCCGTCTCTCTCTCTCTGTGGAGTCCGTCTCTCTCTCTCTGTGGAGTCCGTCTCTCTCTCTCTGTGGAGTCCGTCTCTCTCTCTCTCTGTGGAGTCCGTCTCTCTCTCTCTCTGTGGAGTCTCTCTCTCTCTCTCTGTGGAGTCCGTCTCTCTCTCTCTCTGTGGAGTCCGTCTCTCTCTCTCTCTGTGGAGTCCGTCTCTCTTTCTCTCTCTGTGGAGTCCGTCTCTCTCTCTCTCTGTGGAGTCCGTCTCTCTCTCTCTGTGGAGTCCTTCTCTCTCTCTCTGTGGAGTCCGTCTCTCTCTCTCTCTCTGTGGAGTCCGTCTCTCTCTCTCTCTCTGTGGAGTCCGTCTCTCTCTCTCTGTGGAGTCCGTCTCTCTCTCTCTCTCTGTGGAGTCCGTCTCTCTCTCTCTCTCTGTGGAGTCCGTCTCTCTCTCTCTCTGTGGAGTCCGTCTCTCTCTCTCTCTGTGGAGTCCGTCTCTCTCTCTCTCTCTCTCTGTGGAGTCCGTCTCTCTCTCTCTCTCTGTGGAGTCCGTCTCTCTCTCTCTCTGTGGAGTCCGTCTCTCTCTCTCTCTCTGTGGAGTCCGTCTCTCTCTCTCTGTGGAGTCCGTCTCTCTCTCTCTCTCTCTCTCTCTCTCTGTGGAGTCCGTCTCTCTCTCTCTCTCTGTGGAGTCCGTCTCTATCTCTCTCTCTCTGCAGAGTCCGTCTCACTCTCTGCGGAGTCCGTCTCTCTCTCTCTCTGTGGAGTCCGTCTCTCTCTCTCTCTCACTGTGGAGTCCGTCTCTCTCTCTCTCTGTGGAGTCCGTCTCTCTCTCTCTCTGTGGAGTCCGTCTCTCTCTCCCTCTCTCTGCGGAGTCCGTCTCTCTCTCTCTCTCTCTGCGGAGTCCGTCTCTCTCTCTCTCTCTGCGGAGTCCGTCTCTCTCTCTCTCTGCGGAGTCCGTCTCTCTCTCTCTCTGTGGAGTCCGTCTCTCTCTCTCTGTGGAGTCCATCTCTCTCCCTCTGTGGAGTCCGTCTCTCTCTCTCTCTCTGTGAAGTCCGTCTCTCTCTCTCTCTCTCTGTGGAGTCCGTCTCTCTCTCTCTGTGGAGTCCGTCTCTCTCTCTCTGTGGAGTCCGTCTCTCTCTGTGGAGTCCGTCTCTCTCTCTCTGTGGAGTCCGTCTCTCTCTCTGTGGAGTCCGTCTCTCTCTCTCTCTCTCTCTCTGCAGAGTCCGTCTCTCTCTCTCTGTGGAGTCCGTCTCTCTCTCTCTCTGTGGAGTCCGTCTCTCTCTCTCTGTGTGGAATCCGTCTCTCTCTCTCTCTGCGGAGTCCGTCTCTCTCTCTCTCTCTCTCTCTGTGGAGTCCGTCTCTCTCTCTCTGCGTAGTCTGTGTCTCTCTCTCTCTCTGTGGAGTCCGTCTCTCTCTCTCTGTGGAGTCCGTCTCTCTCTCTCTGTGGAGTCCGTCTATCTCTCTCTGTGGAGTCCGTCTCTCTCTCTCTGCGTAGTCTGTGTCTCTCTCTCTCTCTGTGGAGTCCGTCTCTCTCTCTCTCTCTCTCTGCGGAGTCCGTCTCTCTCTCTCTGTGGAGTCCGTCTCTCTCTCTCTGTGGAGTCCGTCTCTCTCTCTCTGTGGAGTCCATCTCTCTCTCTCTCTGTGGAGTCCGTCTCTCTCTCTCTGTGGAGTCCGTCTCTCTCTCTCTCTTTGTGGAGTCCGTCTCTCCCTCTCTCTCTCTCTGTGGAGTCCGTCTCTCTCTCTCTGTGGAGTCTGTCTCTCTCTCTCTCTCTGTGGAGTCCGTCTCTGTCTCTCTCTCTCTCTGTGGAGTCCGTCTCTCTCTCTCTCTCTCTGTGGAGTCCGTCTCTCTCTCTCTCTCTCTCTGTGGAGTCCGTCTCTCTCTCTTTGTGGAGTCCGTCTCTCTCTCTCTCTGTGGAGTCCGTCTCTCTCTCTCTGTGGAGTCCGTCTCTCTCTCTCTCTCTGTGGAGTCCGTCTCTCTCTCTCTCTGTGGAGTCCGTCTCTCTCTCTCTCTCTCTGTGGAGTCCGTCTCTCTCTCTCTCTCTCTGTGGAGTCCGTCTCTCTCTCTGTGGAGTCCGTCTCTCTCTCTCTCTCTGTGGAGTCCGTCTCTCTCTCTCTCTCTCTCTCTCTCTCTGTGGAGTCCGTCTCTCTCTCTCTCTCTGTGGAGTCCGTCTCTCTCTCTCTGTGGAGTCCGTCTCTCTCTCTCTGTGGAGTCCGTCTCTCTCTCTCTGTGGAGTCCGTCTCTCTCTCTCTCTGTGGAGTCCGTCTCTCTCTCTCTGTGGAGTCCGTCTCTCTCTCTCTCTTTGTGGAGTCCGTCTCTCTCTCTCTCTTTGTGGAGTCCGTCTCTCTCTCTCTCTCTCTCTGTGGAGTCCGTCTCTCTCTCTCTCTCTCTCTGTGGAGTCCGTCTCTCTCTCTCTCTGTGGAGTCCGTCTCTCTCTCTCTCTCTCTCTGTGGAGTCCGTCTCTCTCTCTCTGTGGAGTCCTTCTCTCTCTCTCTCTCTCTGTGGAGTCCGTCTCTCTCTCTCTCTCTCTCTGTGGAGTCCGTCTCTATCTCTCTCTCTCTCTCTCTGCGGAGTCCGTCTCTCTCTCTCTCTCTGGAGTCCGTCTCTCTCTCTCACTGTGGAGTCCGTCTCTCTCTCTCTCTGTGGAGTCCGTCTCTCTCTCTCTCTGTGGAGTCCGTCTCTCTCTCCCTCTCTCTGCGGAGTCCGTCTCTCTCTCTCTCTCTCTGTGGAGTCCGTCTCTCTCTCTCTGTGGAGTCCGTCTCTCTCTCTCTCTCTGTGGAGTCCGTCTCTCTCTCTCTGTGGAGTCCGTCTCTCTCTCTCTCTCTGTGGAGTCCGTCTCTCTCTCTCTCTGTGGTGTCCGTCTCTCTCTCTCTCTCTCTCTCTGTGGAGTCCGTCTCTCTCTCTCTCTCTGTGGAGTCCGTCTCTCTCTCTCTCTCTGTGGAGTCCGTCTCTCTCTCTCTCTCTGTGGAGTCCGTCTCTCTCTCTCTCTCTGTGGAGTCCGTCTCTCTCTCTCTGTGGAGTCCGTCTCTCTCTCTCTCTTTGTGGAGTCCGTCTCTCTCTCTCTCTCTGTGGAGTCCGTCTCTCTCTCTGTGGAGTCCGTCTCTCTCTCTCTGTGGAGTCTGTCTCTCTCTCTCTCTGTGGAGTCCGTCTCTGTCTCTCTCTCTCTGTGGAGTCCGTCTCTCTCTCTCTCTCTCTGTGGAGTCCGTCTCTCTCTCTCTCTATCTCTCTGTGGAGTCCGTCTCTCTCTCTCTCTGTGGAGTCCGTCTCTCTCTCTCTCTCTCTGTGGAGTCCGTCTCTCTCTCTCTGTGGAGTCCGTCTCTCTCTCTCTGTGGAGTCCGTCTCTCTCTCTCTCTGTGGAGTCCGTCTCTCTCTCTCTGTGGAGTCCGTCTCTCTCTCTCTCTGTGGAGTCCGTCTCTCTCTCTCTCTCTCTGTGGAGTCCGTCTCTCTCTCTCTCTGTGGAGTCCGTCTCTCTCTCTCTCTCTCTGCGGAGTCCGTCTCTCTCTCTCTGTGGAGTCCGTCTCTCTCTCTCTCTCTCTGTGGAGTCCGTCTCTCTCTCTCTGTGGAGTCCGTCTCTCTCTCTCTGTGGAGTCAGTCTCTCTCTCTCTCTTTGTGGAGTCCGTCTCTCTCTCTCTCTCTCTCTCTCTGTGGAGTCCGTCTCTCTCTCTCTCTCTCTCTGTGGAGTCTGTCTCTCTCTCTCTCTCTCTCTGTGGAGTCCGTCTCTCTCTCTCTCTCTCTCTGTGGAGTCTGTCTCTCTCTCTCTCTCTCTCTCTGTGGAGTCCGTCTCTCTCTCTTTGTGGAGTCCGTCTCTCTCTATCTCTGTGGAGTCCGTCTCTCTCTCTCTGTGGAGTCCGTCTCTCTCTCTCTCTCTCTGTGGAGTCCGTCTCTCTCTCTCTCTCTCTGTGGAGTCCGTCTCTCTCTCTCTCTCTGTGGAGTCCGTCTCTCTCTCTGTGGAGTCCGTCTCTCTCTCTCTCTCTGTGGAGTCCGTCTCTCTCTCTCTCTCTCTCTCTGTGGAGTCCGTCTCTCTCTCTCTCTGTTTAGTCCGTTTCTCTCTCTCTCTGTGGAGTCCGTCTCTCTCTCTCTGTGGAGTCCGTCTCTCTCTCTCTGTGGAGTCCGTCTCTCTCTCTCTGTGGAGTCCGTCTCTCTCTCTCTCTCTCTCTGTGGAGTCCGTCTCTCTCTCTCTCTTTGTGGAGTCCGTCTCTCTCTCTCTCTTTGTGGAG